>NC_049987.1:4103992-4116048 GCF_000003815.2 Branchiostoma floridae | reverse complement strand
TTGGCTTATGTCAAGTATACGGTCTAAGAAATTCAAATCATATCCCCGACAACTTCGGTAGTTTACCACATTTAGATCCCTGTGTTTTAACACTCAGTTCCTACTTGAATCGACTTGAGTAACTTCGATACTAGCTATAGGTACTTATATAAGACCTCCACATAAAAGAGTGATGAATGTAAAGAGCTCTCGAGCTACTGATGCAGAGTCAGTCATCCCCGAGAATACGCTCTGAGTATCCAGTTGTTTTTAGAAGATATATTTTTAGAATGCCTTAATGGAAACCCATGCATGCTTCCAGGGACGACAGGATCAAAAGTGGACCCAATAGTTAACCCTTTTCAGACCGGGCTTTTTTTGTCAATCTCAGGTTGGAGGGGGGGGGGTGTAAAGAGCTCTTGATCTAATGATGCAGAGTCAGTCATCCCCGAGTATCAAGTTGTTTTAGAGGATATATTTTTAGAAGGCCTTAATGTAAACCCATGCATGCTTCTGGGACGACAGGATCAAAAGTGGACCCAATAGTTAACCCTATACAGACCGAGCTTTTTTTGTCAGGACGGAAGATGGAGGGACTTGCTGCGGGCCTCGAAAGACTTCCTCCCCCCTCCCTCTGAATAGGGTTAACAAAATAAATACTTCTCAGCCTGAGGCACAATGCCTTGGTCATGGTGCATGGATGCCGATCATGGTCATGGGCGTCGATAGTGCACAAGGCGGTTGAACCGCATTTCAAGGGCTTACCAATACTTTGCCGCACCCCCTGTGAACAAAATGGACTCCATCAACGAAGTGACCCTCGAAACTGTCAAAAAAGCTACCAGTACGTTGTCTGGTCATGTCATTCGTACTCCGATACAAACTTGTGACACTCTGGATTTGCTGTCAGGAAGAAGACTCTTCTTTAAGTGCGAGAATTTCCAAAAATCAGGCTCCTTTAAGGTAATGTAATGATTGAACTATATAGGCAAATATATTCATGGATGTCTCTTTAGTCTTGGCTATTTCGAATTCCCATTCTCCAGAACATAAATGTTTAAGAGCCATATAGCATCAAACTTGTTATTTCCTTCGATAACTACTACCGGTATATGAATATAGATTCTGTCTGTTCGAATGCGAGGCTATGATATTTGGAATGTTTCGCTTCGGTAACTTGCTGCACTTTTCATCACTTGTCTGTCCATTAGGTTTAAAAAGTTGTATCAGCTGTCAGTGTTTGAAAGTTCACTGCATTGGGTTTATGTCGTTGTACCAACGGTCAGTTTTTATGTTGGGCCTTCTGATGGTTGAACTTGTATTTGAGAGCTGGCCTTTCGTATATGCGTAGGGCGTTTCCGGTGCAACATTTCCAGAACGAAACGTGTGATTGCGATAAGTAGTTTTTTTTCAAATCAGCTACCCGTATATAAATTTGAATTCTGCCTGTTTGTTCCAATGCTAAGCTGTGACATATGGCATGTAGCGCTTCTGTAACGTGCTGCACTCTCAGTTTTCACGTGTTCGTAAAATGGATTTGAAAAAAAAAGTTGTTTTAGCTTTGGATAACGAACTTCATACTTGCGGTCAGCAGAACTGATGTGGGCGTTTCACTACACCAGAAAAGGATTTCTATATCTGCCTGTATAGCCGGCATAACTGCACTGTACATATAGCATATATGCGCATATTTTGCGGCAGGAGGCAACACTATATACACAATGGCGCTCCAAGCATCATTTCAGCGCCACCATGATTACTATGTAACCGGAGGGTAACCTCCAACGACAGAGTATTATGATCGGTAGATGTGATGAGTGTTCGCATCTGTATCTCTATGTTCCGTTTACCGCATTTGTATGTAGTTTTGCATGTCACCTGCACTCAGTCGCGCGATGATGCACATTTTTGCGGTTGGTGTTGTTATAATCGATATAATCATCTCACCTATTTATGTATTGTGGAGCAGGTCATGCAGTTTGGGGGTTTGGTAATTATCTTATCTCCAAGCAGATGTACGTTTTCTAATGTACAGAATAGATGTCGCGCGTCAGAGGAATCCATAAACTGATGGTAGGCTCGGGCTTCCTAGCACATTGCACTGGTCAGCGCCAATGTTATAATAAACAAGTACAATGTTATGTGATCGTTATGTGAATGTAATGTTATGTAGATGTTAATAAAGGTTGAATAAAAATAATGATAATAAACAAGTATATAATGCTTTGGCAACATTTTTCAGGTTTTAAAAAGTTCGAATTTTCATAGAGGAATACGATAGAATTTTTCCCTCTAAACCCGGAGAGCTACACTGTGATCAAAGTTTAATAGGTTAATCAGAAAAATCAGCCTCGCTGTCTGTGAAACCAGACTGAATATCACTGATTTGTACACATTGTTGTATGGCGAATACAAAATGTATCAATACAAATCAATTAAACACTTACAAAACATGACGCAGAAACACCAAAACAAAGTTGTACGTAATGCCTTACAAAGAATACCGAAGTAAGGACAGGAACGTCCTACACAGAGTATCACTAAGAGGACTCGTTGTACAGGCTCAAGTTCATGTATTGTTGTGTTATTTCCCTATGTATAGTTCCGTGGGGCTTGTCACGCTCTGTCCAGACTGGTCAGTGCAAATGGAACAACTCCACACCGACTGCAAGTGGTCGCGGGCAGCACCGGTAACTTCGCGTGCGGACTGGCCATGGCGGCTGAGCTCTTCGGTGTCACGGCACACGTGGTCATGCCAAACAACTCACCTGAGTGCAAGAGACAGACGGCGCTGTCGTACGGCGCCGATCTGACTCTCTGCGAACCCACAGCACAGGTGAAAAACATATTTTCCTTTCATTGTTATTTGTAAAAAGACAGATTAGCTTCTATTACGTTATGAAATCTTTATTGACACGACCGTCAAAGCACAGCGACTTTCGTAAGGTCTATAACTACTTACAGTACAACTAAACAGCTATATATGGATATTATGTATAGTTATAAATTGGGTCTAGCAAAACTGTATCGTTTTCACCCGCGTCAATGGGCGCCACCATGTTGTATTTCGACGTCATGCCGACACCATCTTGTTTCCGGTTGTTGACGTTGCGTTTACACAATATTCATCTGTTATGGCAGTTCGCTTGCAACATTGTTTTAAGCCTGAAAATATACTTTTGGAAAGCATTAAGGTACTGACTACCAGAAGTATATATATATATATATATATATATATATATATATATATATATATATATATATATATATACGAAATATGAATATCATCATGTCGAACATAACAATAATTTCTTATCAAAAAGTTAGCACGAAAAGTTAGCAAATGTATTTACCATCCAGGTATGCTTTTTGATTATGTATCACTGCAATGCTGTGCAGGAACAAGCATGATATGATTGTCTAAAATTCAATGTTTCAATCTTTTGGTGATACGTCCAGAAAAAAAAGGAGAACTTATGTTGAAAGCAAGTGCACGAAACACGTCCGGATTGCAACAAAGCACAAAGCCATTATGGCCGTTATGGCCATTATGTTTTCATAAACTTACATTTATGATGGTGTCCATGATTCCACCAGTGACTCGACTGGTGAAAGAAACTCATTCGGCTTTTCAAGGAAAAAAAAACCATTAAAATTTATTTATTTATTGGTTTGGCTGTTCAGAATGCACAGCCAGGGCTGCCCAACTAACCTGCGGATATTACAAAGGGCCAGCCTCCTGACAAAAACATAGACAATACATATGAAACTTTACTTTCAAATGTGTATTTCTTTTTCTTCAGGATATAGCTCAAACTGTGAAACAGGTACAGGATGTGACAGGAGCGGTCTTCATCTCAGGCGGAAATAATCCTGACGTCATATCCGGACATGGAACTATGGGATTGGAACTTCTTCGACAGGTATTCGTGTTATATATCAGCAAGGAGCTTTTGATATCAGTATATAAAAGTATTTATTTGTAATTAGTAGGAGAATGGTACGAAAACCAGCAAATTCTTCTGCAGTACCAAAGCCGGCCATCAGGTGGCTCAAAATTGCCCTTGATTCTTGTGTCACTCTACAATATGTACCCACACACCGAATATTATTGCAATGCATTCATTAGCAAGTACTAAAAATGTTTTGTCTATATTTTGCAGGTACCTAACTTGGATGCAGTCGTTATGCCAGTTGGAACAGGAGGGATGTTGTCTGGTGTGTCTGTGGCTATCAAGGTACCTCTCCATTCTCCTTATCATTATTACAGAGCAATTCTCTATAACGAAATGCTAAAATCTGACACTTAACATGTTGGATATCTTAAACCCTTAAAACCCAAGATGAAGGGTAAAATACGGATATACTTAGTTTAATTTACACTGTTTTCTCTGTGTAACGTCACGAGCATGCAAAAACATATCAACGTCATGCATATTCTAAGCTATCAGCGTGAATCTGCCATCTTGGATCTAACATTTTTTTCTCAGAACTTGAAAACCGGATGAAAATAGACTAGTACATAGTACGTACATTTACCAAAATTACTTGAAAGTAGTGACGGATTTCAATGTCGCCATTTTACTCCAATTCTTCTACAATTTGCTCCACAGTCAATCTGTCCTGAGATTCGCATTTACGGAGCTGAACCGGAGGTTGCGAATGATGCTGCCATGTCCCTTAGTAAGGGCGAGCGGTGCACGTTTGCACGCTTCCCACAGAGTATAGCTGACGGGCTCAATGGAAACATCGGGCCAGTTCCCTGGACATACATCCAGAGCTATGTCGACAACATCTTCACTGTTTCAGAGGACGAAATAAAGGTAGAGTAATACTCGCTTACTTGCTTCGCCCCTCAGGTGTCGCCAAAAAGGTTTCAGAATACTAATAGGCAAGTAGTTCGAGGGTTTCTGATTTGCTGATTATACTGCATTGCATTGCTATTAAAATGACATACTGCAAAAATGTATCTAAGTTCGAAGGGGATTCAATTTCGCAGTAGCGGGGAAAGGGACTTTTCGCCGTGGTTTTAAGTTCGCGGTAGCACCATGCACTGTAGTCTCTTAATGCCATGGAAAAATGTTCGCGGTTGTTTTAATTTCGCAGTGAAGCGGCCACCGTGAAAACCGCGAACATTAAACCACCGCGAAAGTTTCTGCATTTACAGTATCTCTTGGGCATTTGTACCGTACATTGTCTAGTCTATGAGTCATGCCATAAATTAGCATATTGTCAGCTTTATTTATTAATGTAAATCATATCCCTTTTTTCATAATCTTAAAATCATCTGATTTATTACATTGGATCAAAGATCTGTAAACTGGAGGATAATTAGATAACATGGTTATTTATTCACGACCTTTAAGTCACAGCCAGTTTTGGTGACCGTCTGCCAGCTCCTGACGGCAGTACTAGTAACTGGTACTGCTCCATACTGCAGCTAGGCGTCGCTGCTAACAATGTGGTCCCAAACACAAAAATGTGTTACATAATCAATGACCCTTGTGTCTATAAATATGACAACACGTTTAGTGTGTAATACCCCATTCATAGCAGCAACGCCTGCAGTCTACCTAGCAGTGAAAAACGGTCACAGAAACGTAGACTGTGATTTATGTCTTGTCTGTGACTCCAGACTATCTTGTTATCCTTTGGTTTATACACTTGCTGGCCTTGAAGCATGTCTGAAATGGTGACGTTGGGATTTGAACACTTCGAGCGAAAGCACCAATTTCTTACTCTTACTCTAAGCGCACGAACCTTATGTGATTTGCACGAATCACTATGTGACACACAAAAACCTTATGCGATTTGTACGAACCTTAAGCGAATGACGTAATGTCACGTGACCCGGTGGTGGTCGGCCGGTTTCGCATAAGGTTCGTGCAAATCACATAAGGTTCGTATGCTTTCCCATAGTGATTTGTGTGATTTTCATAAGGTTCGTGTGTTTTCACATAGTGATTCGTGCAAATGCTTAGGCACCCCTGAACTTTGAGATTACAATCTGAAGTTTCTTTGTCTATGGTTTCTCTCAGAACGCAACGCGGCTGGTGTGGGAGAAGATGAAGCTTGTTGTTGAGCCATCAGGCGCAGTGGGCGTGGCCGCTGTGCTGAGTGACAGCTTCAAGGCACAGGCAGGAGGCTGCAGAAACGTCGCCGTCATTCTCTCAGGAGGGAACGTCGACCTTCAAGTTGATAAATTGTCCGAGTTTCTGTAGATGTGACTTTTTCTCTGCATGTTTTAATATATAAATCAAAGTATTGGGCAAAGCATCCCTTAGTAGATAAAATAGGAAATGAGCAAAAAATGAAGAAAAAAAATTGTCAAACACACACACACAACCAACACTCAGGCACACCTCCTTGCATGCATGCACACAGACATGCATACACACACACACACGCCAAGGAGGTCAAAAAGACTTTAAACCTCCTTGGACACACGGTACGGACACAGGGCCTAGGGTACCGCCACCATGGCTTTCTCTAACTTGTTGTCTGGTCAGTGAAAAGAAGTGTTTGGGTACATGTATTTCAGGTGTCATAGTCTGTATAGACTTACTGACAGAGAGAGAGTTTTCAAGTGTATACTACAAATAGAGAACATTTTTCTGGTATTACCATTGAATCGTCTAAAGCTTCAATTTAGTTTAATGATAAACTCATCTTCTTTTAGGTTCAAGGTTGACGTGGGAGATCACTTTTTTTAAATGGTGTTAGGGTACCTGCTGCAGTTGTTATACCTCCTTTCCACTACATGTAGGACGGCGCTCTCGCCGCGCTCTCTCTGCGACCTAAAATTTGACACATCCCTCAACAAATTGTATAGAAAAGAAACAAATCTTTTTACACTTTGTGTGTTTCATTGTCTTCTCAATCACACTTTTACGTTTTGTTTGATATAAACAGTGTGAAAGTGAAGGTTACACATGTACACATTTAATAGGGGTAGGGAATCTCCCGAGCAGCCCTCGTAACCCCTGCTTCGCCTATTGGGTCGGTTAGTCCTCACTCATAGTGAGCAATTGGGCTGGTCTCAATCATGATGTTTCTGACCTAGGGCGAAGAGTTGCTGTTACAGTTCCAATCATGTAACCCGTAACCTTGAGTGGCCTTCAGGCCTTGTTACGTGGTGACCATTGAGTAAAAAAAAAAAAAAAAAAAATGTCCTATTAAGGTCGCAGTGAGAGCGCAGCGCGATCGCCGTCTAGTGGAAAGGGGGTCTTAGGGTTGATGTTATCATTCCTCCTTAACTACATAGTATACACTTCACAGATTTTGGTGTTTAAAACCGGGCAGTCAGGCTGATAAGTGGTAAGGTTTAGTGATCAGCCATATGTGGGGTGTGTTGGTTAGAAGATGTGTTTAAACGTTGTGTGTAGGGTTTTCTTATTGGACCGGTTCGGAAAAAAGGACGGACCTGAAAAAATTCGGTGAACCGGATGTTGGACCGATTAGAAAATGAACAGATTATATGTTCAAACGTTTTGGGGCTTACTGGGTCAAAGAAAATGACAAGAGCGAAGTAGAGTAGAGTCTATAGTCAATTCTACCAAGTTTTAGAGTCAAACATATAGAGACAGCCTTGTGAATTTTAAAATGCCAGTGTGAGTCGAATACGCCATAAAACAGAATACTATGTAGCGAAATGGACCATTGTTTTGAGTATCGTCCATTCATAAGTTTTCACAAACAGAATCAGGTCCAGGTTCAGGTCCGTACCTGATCCTCTGGACCTGAATTTTCTGTACCGGTCCCCACCCCCTAGTTGTGTATTATGGTGCAATGATGTTGTGACTTCTCTCCCTGAATATTGGAACGCAATGCTGATCTAAATTTCTATGAAATAATAAAATGGTAGAAAAATATAGTTTATATATTGTCCAAATCCTACATAGTTCAGAATTAAGGAAAGGCACCAATAACACCAAAAAGAAGACAACTGGATAAGATTTTGGAAACAATCAGACGTTTCAGGTAGCATCCATTACCTTCAACAGTGTCAATGACGAAAAGTCGTGGAACCTACCTTAAACATCTGACCGTTTGGTGTTTCCAAAATCATATCCGGTTACATGTCTATTGAGTAACTGCTTTTTGGCATACCTTATTATCTGGCTGTCTAATCTTCATCAACATATCTTTTATTTGTTACAGTGGCAATCTTTGCCATGGGTACGAGGGGCGTTCAATAAGTAATAACTCTGACCCACTTTCAGTTGTCTGATCTAGATGAAAATTTGCACGTGTAATGATTCATATCTTTATATCTATAGTTTATGTTGCAAAAAAGAGCTCTGAACTAATTGTGGTTTCTGATTTACTGGTGTTTGAACTGAGTTAGGTGTGAAATGGACCAGGTGTGAAATGGAGCCAGTTGAGTGTCGCGCAGTGATCCGGTTTTTGTATTTGAAAGGACGCACACCAAAGGAGACTTTTGATGAAATTAAAGAAACTTATGGTGATGATGCCCCATCATATGACCTTGTAAAACGCTGCCATCCTGAATTCAAACATGGCCGGAAGTCTGTGGAAACAGCTCCCAGACCTGGTCGTTCCTCTTGATGAGCGTTCCTCTTGTCGTGCCATTGATGAGGCATCTGTTGGACGACCAACCTGGGGTGTCCTACAAAAACGGTGTCCAGAGTTGCATCAAACGATGAGAGAAATGCATAACTCTGGGTGGTTCCTATAAAGAGAAAGACTAATAACTGTGCCAAGTTTCATTAATCTCCTGCTATGGGAAATGAGTCAGAGTTATTACTTATTGAACGCCCCTCGTACTTGGTCGAATCGTGTCATCAATTTCTACTTCTGAATTAATTGACCAGGATTCAATGAGCAAACACCATGTGACCTGGAACAAACTTTCTTTATTTCAACATGTAAAGTAAACGGTCCAAGTCAACCAGTAAATCCAAAGCAATGATTTTTCTCATATTTTGGAAATCATAACAATCTATTTGACTACAGCAGAAAGTGAACCGTTCCAAAAACAAGAAAATGAACAAAAACTACAGAAGGTGCATTCTAGCATACTAGTTATCATAACGTTACTAAACTTTGATTGTTGTCAACTATTAAACCTAGAGTACAAACAGTAACATTTAAACTTGTCCAGATAGGGTTTGGAAAGGATTTTACGACTGATATACCTGTATCATCAATGCAGATATTTCTCTCTTTTTTCTTTCCCAACAGTAGTACAAAATCTACTGTAAACCTACTTCTATTTACTCGAGGTATATGTGAATCCTTGATAGTAGTTAATCTACAAAACAAAACTTTATGTTTGTCATATTTGTGGCACATCTAAGATATTTCCACATGCTCTCTTGAATGATATACTTGATTCTGTATGAAAATAAAAGACTTCAACAAAAATATAGAATTTTCTCAACTTGAGCACCAAGATCATTGTTGTCCCATAAAGCATATATGATTAGAACATAGTCTCTGTCTCAACTTTCAATTGAAGCATTATCCAGTCATGTTCTGTGATTTAGTGACTTATCAAGAGTATCAGTAGCACCAGTGACATTGTTTCATCAGTAATGTTTTCATCTAACATAGCATATGCTGTAATGCAGGCAAAAATAAACTTTTAGACCAACAGTATGATGTTTGTTTTGTTCTGTTTCAATTTTCATTGCTATGGTAAGTCTAATTCGCTACGTATACAGACATCATGACAAAGTGTATACAATATACACAGTGTAACGAGATTTCAAAGTCATGACGTCATCTTTATTTGCATATGGCTGTATTTCTCATTCATAGCCACACCTACATCAATCAATGCAGCCAATCAGTGAAGATCAGGGGCACATGGTTCTGAAATGATTGACAGTTGCACTCTACATTCAGGCATTCTTCATATGGTTGTTTTTTCCTGAGGATGGTCTGGTCTTACACGTGATTGGATATTGCAGACAGGCTAATTCTAATGGAGATCGTCGAAGGGAAGTTGTGACTTAAACATGACTTCTACAGTGTTCTCGCTAGGACTTTTCAGCATTGGTGGGCCCCTATGCTGTAATTTGGATCCCCTATGCTGTGATTTGGGCTCCAATACTGTGATTTGGACCCCAATGCTGTATCTTAAGTAACAAAGGGAAGTTTTCTGTATTTTGCAACAAAGATAAATAAAGTTGGCTATCTTTCCCTATATTTGGCCCTCAAAATGCAGGAAATAGACTAAGTGTTTCAGGGGTTGAGATTAAAAACTTTTCAGGAGGAGGAATCCCCCCAGACCCCTTACAATATGCTCACGCCTGTATCACACACCACATGGCTTTGTTGTGCTAAGATGCCCCTATGCTGTGTAAAAATCCTGGTGAGAATACTGGGTCTAGTCCACTTCTTGCTCCAATGTTTCTTCAGACTCTTGTTGTGCTGCTGGCATCTGGTCCAACACCCACTCCAGCCCCTCCAATCCAGTGGTGTCAGGTAGGGCCAGACCCTGCTCCACCAGACACTGGACCACCAGCCGAGGTTTGGGACTGATGTTTTCAAACAGGAGGAGGGAGGGCGGGGGCCCAGGGTCCTGGTAACACATCAGGGCACAGTGTGTGAGTTTAGGTTCATGCACAAGGCTTGTACAATTTAGTGTATGACCGTAGTGACAGTCACATAGAACAGCAAGTTTCCTTAATGTTTCAGTAGCAAGGTAAATTTCAAAGGGCCCCTTTTAAGTGCTTGAGGCACCTTCTCGAACGTGGGTCCCTCATCTTACATCTCTTTTGAAAGACATCAACTAGGATGCCCTTCCCAGGTCTTGAACCTGAGTCTTCCAGCTTAACTGTGAGGCCACTACCAGTTGAGCTACATGGACATCCCTTAGAATTTACATTGCACCAAAACAACCACTTCTTTCTTACGAAATTTCATAGCAATAATCTAGCAAGAGGTTAAGACGACTTAGAATAATGACTGATGGGAAGAAAATCTGAATCTGACAATGCTATATTCACTTGTGCACTTTGCAGACAACTTCAACATTTTGGAGTAAAATTAAAGTCTAGCAAGCACTTGAGGATAAAAACAGTGCTTTGAGTCTGTTCAGAATTTTCAATTCTAGATTCACCTTGACAGTTGTTGCACACAACAAAGAGATATCTTACCTGTCAACATTTTAGTACTTATCCTGCTAGCTTCCTTAACATTTTGTTTCTACTTTGCGAGTAAAAAGTATCCTAAGCACTGATCAATCTGACAAAACAATTCACGAATGAAAAATTTACTCTACTACATTCCTGTAAAACTTAATTCATTTACCTTGATGCAGGCCGCAAGCACCTTGTTGTCCACAGCTTGTATCATGGCCTTGAGTGCCTGGAGAGTCCAGCTACTCTCTGGTAGCAGGCCGGACTCCTGACCGGTCAGTTCTGCAGCCTGGACACCCAGCAGGGTGCATTTGGTGGCCTGCATCGGTAAGGTCTGGTAACGCTCGGGCAGCTGCTTCAGTCTGTATGGGGATAGTACAGTTGACTCAACTATCACTTATAAAAACAACATACCATTGTAGCAGGATAGTGTGCTATAATGATTCCAACTGATTCCAATTAACAATAATTTCATGTTTTTTCATTTCATTTTTTTGCTGTTATCTGAAAGCTCTCTTTTGATGTACAACAGTTCTTTACATCTACAGCTGTTCTTTACATCTCAAAATGCAGAAAATAGCATTTCAGAGGGCCTAGATATAAAAATTTTCAAGCACCCCTGACCCTCCTAGGAACGTTGCGCGATGTCTTGCGTTTTTGGTGCTTGATATGATTTCCATTTAAAATCGAGGGGATGGAAAATGATTTTAGGCTGGACTACCATAATCTTTACCTTCCTTGCACCACAATGCAGGTGGTACCTAGAAAACAGAGACATAGTTTATGTTTTCCAAAAGAATCATACAGACTGAAACTCTTACCTATCAGCCATAAGGAGTTCCGAGGTGCCATAATCCACATACAGGACCCAGAGAGCCAGCGGGTCCAGGGACTGGATACTGATGACTTGTGCTCGGTACCAACTGTCATCCATGGTGTAACAGCACAGCACCCATCCCTACACACATG
>NC_049987.1:4103051-4103892 GCF_000003815.2 Branchiostoma floridae | reverse complement strand
ACAGGCACAGCACGCCATCCCTACACACAATGCTTATCATCAAGGAAAATCTGTACCAACTGTCATCCATTGTGTAACAGGCACAGCACGCCATCCCTACACAGAACACTCATCATCAAGGTAAAACAACTCTGTACCATCCATGGTGTAACAGGCACAGCACGCCATCCCTAAAAACACAACACTCATCATCAAGGTAAAACTGTACCAACTGTCATCCATGGTGTAGCAGGCACAGCACGCCATCCCTACACACAACACTCATCATCAAGGTAAAACAACTCTGTACCATCCATGGTGTAACAGGCACAGCACGCCATCCCTACACACAATGCTCATCATCAAGGTAAAACTGTACCAACTGTCATCCATGGTGTAACAGGCACAGCACGCCATCCCTACACACAACACTCATCATCAAGGTAAAACAACTCTGTACCATCCATGGTGTAACAGGCACAGCACGCCATCCCTAAAAACACAACACTCATCATCAAGGTAAAACTGTACCAACTGTCATCCATGGTGTAACAGGCACAGCACGCCATCCCTACACACAACACTCATCATAAGGGTAAAACTGTACCAACTGTCATCCATGGTGTAACAGGCACAGCACGCCATCCCTACACACAACACTCATCATCAAGGTAAAACTGTACCAACTGTCATCCATGGTGTAACAGGCACAGCACGCCATCCCTACACACAACACTCATCATCAAGGTAAAACTGTACCAACTGTCATCCATGGTGTAACAGGCACAGCACGCCATCCCTACACACAACACTCATCATCAAGGTAAAACTGTACCAACTGTCATCCATGGTGTAACAGGCA
>NC_049987.1:4092161-4102764 GCF_000003815.2 Branchiostoma floridae | reverse complement strand
CAACTGTCATCCATGGTGTAACAGGCACAGCACACCATCCCTATAGTATACAGACAACACTCATCATCAAGGTAAAACTGTACCAACTGTCATCCATGGTGTAACAGGCACAGCACGCCATCCCTACACACATTGTTACACTCATCATCAAGGTAAAACTGTACCAACTGTCATCCATGGTGTAACAGGCACAGCACGCCATCCCTACACACAACACTCATCATCAAGGTAAAACTGTACCAACTGTCATCCATGGTGTAACAGGCACAGCATGCCATCCCTACACACAACACTCATCATCAAGGTAAAACTGTACCAACTGTCATCCATGGTGTAACAGGCACAGCACGCCATCCCTACACACAACACTCATCATCAAGGTAAAACTGTACCAACTGTCATCCATGGTGTAACAGGCACAGCATGCCATCCCTACACACAACACTCATCATCAAGGTAAAAAAGTACCAACTGTCATCCATGGTGTAACAGGCACAGCACGCCATCCCTACACACAACACTCATCATCAAGGTAAAACTGTACCAACTGTCATCCATGGTGTAACAGGCACAGCACGCCATCCCTACACACAACACTCATCATCAAGGTAAAACTGTACCAACTGTCATCCATGGTGTAACAGGCACAGCACACCATCCCTACACACAACACTCATCATCAAGGTAAAACTGTACCAACTGTCATCCATGGTGTAACAGGCACAGCACACCATCCCTACACACAACACTCATCATCAAGGTAAAACTGTACCAACTGTCATCCATGGTGTAACAGGCACAGCATGCCATCCCTACACACAACACTCATCATCAAGGTAAAACTGTACCAACTGTCATCCATGGTGTAACAGGCACAGCACGCCATCCCTACACACAACACTCATCATCAAGGTAAAACTGTACCAACTGTCATCCATGGTGTAACAGGCACAGCACGCCATCCCTACACACAACACTCATCATCAAGGTAAAACTGTACCAACTGTCATCCATGGTGTAACAGGCACAGCACGCCATCCCTACACACAACACTCATCATCAAGGTAAAACTGTACCAACTGTCATCCATGGTGTAACAGGCACAGCACGCCATCCCTACACACAACACTCATCATCAAGGTAAAACTGTACCAACTGTCATCCATGGTGTAACAGGCACAGCACGCCATCCCTACACACAACACTCATCATCAAGGGAAAACTGTACCAACTGTCATCCATGGTGTAACAGGCACAGCACGCCATCCCTACACACAACACTATATCATTAAGAAGTCTCCAACTTTTTGGCATTAGTGATAAAGATTGTAAAAGATACTTCTTTGAGCACCTACATTTTTTGTCAATTTCAAAAATGCAACATCTATGCTTTATATTGGATTCTGAAGTTCTACAAGCAACAAAATTCTACTAATTCCATTTTGAACTAAGTTACTTTCTAAGCTTCAAGTATTCATTATTTTTGCTGTGAAGTAAATACAATTTAGCTATTTTCACTGTTGTTAGATAGACTGATCCCGACTGTCAATCACAATTAGCAATTCAATCAATAATAGCATGAAAATTAGCAGTTTGACAAATGTTGGTCAAATATTAGCATTTCATGTTTTTATTTTGCATTTCTATGTTATGATGGAGAGGAGCTAGGCTATGAGATCGGACTATCACACAGCTTACTTCCACTGTTCCAGGTGTATACTTTATTGCTCACTTACCAGCTATGATATTGTCCAGTGGAGGGAAAGTGTCCACTTGAGCCACGATCTCATCAGTGATAGTCTCCAACAGTTGGAGCTGGCGCTGGGTCTCCACTAACGTAGGGTCCTCTCCGTTATCATCATCATCATCAGCCATCACACGCTGGAAGTACATCTGAAGGAAAGAAAGAAAGAAAGTGATTTAGCACCGGGTAAGAACATTTAACAGTGGATTGTGGCTCAATATTTCATCCTAAAGACAGCCATCACACGCTGGAAGTACATCTGAAGGAAAGAAAGAAAGAAAGTGATTTAGCACCGGGTAAGAACATTTAACAGTGGATTGTGGCTCAATATTTCATCCTAAAGACTGCAACTCTTTCTAGCAGTGTGTATGTCGGGTGAGCGACACAGCTACATGACATATATATTTAAATCACAGCTTCTTGACCCACAGACAAGGATACTTGAACCACAGTCATAACTGGAGAGCAACAGGTCAAAATGTGACATAAAAATCTTTTCCACACCTACCTGTGTACCAAGGTCTTTGAGTATATAAAGGCAGTCGCCATCTCAATTTCTATAACCCTTGGGCCACACAGGCCCACTAAAGCATGAGGTTAGGTCACAGCTACTGAAGTGTTAAATAACTAGTCTTTTTCATTTTATGTGCCAATTGCAAACTAGAGAGATCAGCGTGACTATATGTACGTGTATGATTGTGCAATTTAAAAAAAAAAAGCCACTGTCAAGAGAGATCGGATTCTGTCTGAAATGTCTGACTGTTTCCAAGTTCTATCCTGTTGCTTGAGTCTTGTATACTCTTCAGAATCTGCATTACAGTTAGAGGTGCCCATTACCTGGTTAGGCTGGTCCACATGGGTGATGTTGATCTTGAAGTGTTGACCTGGCGGAGGCAGTATGGCGGGTGAGAACGGCGGACAGTAGGAGACGTCATCCTCATCACTACTGCTGTCATCATCCTCCGATGGTGACATCATCTGATGTTCCTCTGCCGGGACTCCCTTCAGCGCAGGTAAACCCTTCTGTACAGCCTTCAGACTGTCCAGTAGTCCTGCCACCTCCTCTCCCACTGAAGTCACAACATTTAACAGTCTTTATAACACATCACTAGCTCATGACAGTAAAGAAAGGACTTTGAAATGGGTTCCCAGAAAGGGATGTGTCGGGTATACAAACACTTTGGGTGTTTGGCTAGAACCCAGAGGTCCTGGGTTCGAATTCGAATATGACACCGATGTTGTGTCCTTGGGTATTTAGTCACTTTACTTGACTCCACCCAGGTGTAAAAATGGGCACTTGACTTCACAGTCAGTGGTTAAAGGATTGTGGCTTTTGCGGTGATCAAACCCTATTTAACTACCAGGGAACTTTTTGCCCTCTGTCTTCTGCCCTCCCACCTACTTTTCTGAGCTTTACAAGTTTGTATAATGTACATGTACTTAACAATTTACAGTATTACATTGTGTTGAGGTTACAGTGCAGAAGCAAGAATACCAACAAAACACAAATTGAACACAGACCCATTGCATATTACATTATCTATCAAGAAGTGCCATGAATCTAGAGGGAACATATGAGTAGATCAGTGACCAAAAGAAATTGTTCTGTCCGTCTGTAGCAGTGCCTACCTGTTAAGGTACCAGGGTTTCCACTTCTTGATAGTAGTGAGTATGTGCACGAATATGTGACTATATAGCGCTATCGCAAAATGAAAAACACCGCAAACACTCCATTTTCCTTACCATGAAATTAAATCCCATGAACTTGAATGCATTTACCGTATAGTGTTGATGAGACTTACCTGGGTACATGTGTTCCCCACAAGGCTTTTTCCCTGGTGCTGCCAGCCCCCTGTTCACCATCATCTCTCCCACATTCTGTCCATCCCCCAGGACTAGCTCCACACGGAGAGGGCCTTGAGATGGCTTACTCTGCAATGGATTAACATCAAAGAAAGAAAGATCAGCTCTATTCAAAGATGTACAGAAATTTGTCTTCGTTTCCAGACACAATCAGACAATAGTTCATTGGCCTCCGTCTGTCTAAAGAGACAATGGGTTTTGGTCATGGTTGACATCTTCTTTGGTGGCTGAACAAGCTGATTCTGGAATCATTATGACAGTCTCTGCCGCATCTCGCGCATCTGAAGGTGTTTGGGATGGTAGAGACAATAGTGGTACATCATTTATCATCATATCAGGGATCGAAATCCTGGTGCATGTGCACCCACAATTGGAGTCTTCTTCTTCCTCTTCATTTTAAGTGCCAACCTCATTTTGTTGAGGGCTCAGGCACTTAGGTGAAGGGGTCATTTTCCTAGGTGCAGGTGCAGGTGGTCTGTGGGACTGGTTGGTGGTTTGTGGCACCTCAGTGGGCAGGGGCGCCGCTCCCTGACCGCCGTGTTGTTGTGTGGCGGCGAGTACCCGTAGACTATGGTTGGTTAATGGCTGGTACAGAGGGCATTTTTAAACACCTCTAAGTTTTTGGCTTGTGCTATGTGTTCCGGGAGGGCATTCCATTAGCGTGCTGTTTTGATGTATTCTATTTATGTCATACCCACCTGAGAAAACCCATGTTTTGATGCGAGATGCGCCAGAAGTTGAACAAATTTGGTGCCCTCGAAAAAAACAGCGTTGCAACAGTAATGTTCCAACGTCCGAATCAGGTATTCTAACTTTCGATGGCGCGGCACTCGGTCCACTAGAAACAGTTCGATTTATTTGAATGGAGCCCGTGTGATAACCCCGGGCCGTACGGAAAGTTATCAGCCGGTCCGAAACACCCGTATCGAACGTTTTCGCGTCACAGGTATGACATAAAGAAAGAGTATCGGTGGTAGTTGCGCAATGTGGGGTGGACTATGGAGTAAATGTACAATTTTACACTACTACACAGAATATTCTTAAAATCTAAGTATCAGAAAAAGCAAACCTTTGCTGCACTAAAATTTTGAAGTTAGCTTACTTGATAGAATTATGTTGAGCACCCAAAAATCTTTCTTTGCACCTTAAGTTTTTAGGTTAGGTGCACCAGTGCAACTATTCCAAAAGATGAATTTCGAGCCCTAAGATACACAAAAGCCCACCTTGAGCATGGCCAGGCATGTCTGTCCCATCACATTCTCCAGGAGAAACAGGACAGCTTCTGTAGGCCAGGCACCGTCAGCAGAGATCTGGAAGGAAACATTGAAGCACGACATCAAATCATGTATCCATGTATCTGCAACAAAAATACCCCTTGCAGTTCTAAAGGGAGTTGCTAGAGGGCCCAACCATATGTCACATCTTGCCAACCGAAACAGCTGTATGCAAACAGAGAATGATTCTAAGCTTGTCCAGAACATGAGATATAATTAAAATGGAAATTGAAGCTGTTAGGGGCTCAAAATCTAATGGTTTGTTCCCATTCATCATAACCACGTTACCTCTACCAACACTATACAGTCAAACCTGTCTATAGCGGCCACTCAAGGGACCGGACAACTTTGGCCACTATAGACAGGTGGCCTCTGTATAGAGGTGGCAACTTGTAGATAAAATACCCAAGGGACCGACAAAAAGTGGCCACTATGGACAGGTGGCCACTATGGACAGGTGGCCCCTAATACAGGTTTGACTGTATTGCCAAATATCATCAAGATCTGTCCAAGATTTCTCGAGTTATGCTGTCCAAAGACAGAATGACAAATGCACCCAGAAACATGAACTTTTGTGAGTTGGTAACAAAGAAACTCTTCAAAAAGACCAACCTATAATTGCATATTGAGGGTTACACTATCAATTTTTTTTTTCACAAATAGAAGATATGAAATATTCCTTACAGGCCAGACTCCGAACAGTTGCATCTCCAGGCACTGCTGTGGGATGGAGATCAGGTTCTTCAGTCTCCTCAGACTATGAGCTGGTAGGACCTCTGTGTTACCAAAGTCCACATACTGTACCTCAACACCCTGGAGAAAAAGAAGAGGCATATTTTCATACTTTCCAGTTCATAATCTGGCAGATGACCCGAGATAAACCAAATAAATATACTTTTACAAAATGTGGATAGAGGATTCTTGCTGTTGATCTTCTTTGATTGTTTTGAGTTTCAGTTTTCTTGCTGCTTTCTTTGAAGTTAAAAAAATCTGATGTAAAAAGTTTGAATATCAACTGTTACAGTAACACCATCTTTGAATGGACCATTGATATTCTCTTGCAACTTATCACTTTTTGTACACAATGAAAAGCTGCATGTTTTTCTCTTAAAATGAAGTCAATCCAAATTTTCTTCAAGCAATGACTGTTTTTAAAAGTAACAGTACCTCCATATTTTTGATATCCAACGATATTTGTCTTAAAATTTAGTATTTCCGTATTTCCAAATAGCCATACAGTATGCAACATGGCTACACCAATGATGACTATCTTTCATGTGCCTCACTTCAACAAACTCTAAGGCCATCTTCTGTAGAACGACTCCCCCTACCTGTTCTGTCAGGTTCAGCACCATGGCCCTGTACCAGTGCTGGTCTTGTGTGAACTGTGCTTGGCAGGGCTCTCCCACCTCCCACTTGTAACAGCCATTCCAATTGGTCAGTTCTGGAGGGTTCTCGTTCTGTTGCTGTAGTGTTAACATCAGGTCCTCCAGAGTGCTGTTGTCTGAAGTCATGAAAATGTAAATTATGCAAGTTACATCCGATGTTAATAAGCTTTAAGCAAAAAATTAAAATTAAAAGATTCATTTGCAATCATTATATAACTTTTCCAAAAAGTTAAGACAATGGGACCTTTGGTAACTGTACTTTTTGATTGGAAATTGGTGCAATTGCAAATGTTTTTTTTTTGCAATCTTTCTTTTTATAAAAGACATCAACAAGATGGGTTGCTTTGCTAGGTATGAATGTATGTGAGAATAATAGAAAAAAAGACTGAGTCTTTCAGAAGAAGACTTAATGAGTTGACAGTAATTGTCATCAATCAGACATGGCAGAATGTTCAGGCGATGGGGTATGGAAGTGACCAATAATTCACACACAAAAAAAAGGAAGAAAATACAACACAGTGTATTCTGCATCATCCTCAGACCCAGCCCTCCCGTGGGTCGGATCACCCTTTGGCCTTCAGGGGATCATTGCGCCATCAAGGTGGTATCTTGGGTGATACAGATCACTTGGTGTTGTATGATATATGTACATGTATCTCCCCACCTTCCTTGACCTCCTGTCCATAGATGATAGCTTTAGAGTTGATGAATGTGATGGCTACAGGGAACTGTTCCGTGGCAGGGAGGACTGGTTTCCTGTAACTCCACTTCTCACCAGCCTTCTCCTCTTCCTCGGGTACCTTGTCTGTGTCTCCTGATGCCAGCGGTTTCCCAGAGATGTTCTTGACATTGTAGTTGTGGTCTACAGGGGCTGTGTTTTCAGTAGGCTGTGGGTCGGCCACTGATTTTGGCTTTGGTGATCTAGGAGGGGGAGGGGTTGTCAACAGCATCTAAGCATATTAATAATAATAATATTTGAACCATCAAAACTTGACACTTTTCAGGACCATATGACACCAAAATATAATATTTTCTGTTGGTATTCAACAAAAGTGGTATTTCTCCATCAATATACACCTTTGTGCCAAGTATGCACCATTCTTTTGTTATTCAACATATTGAACATATGAATCAAAATGTGAGACTTTGCTCTGGAGATTTCTTTACAGTATCATATTATGAGTTGATTACCTGTATGTGACAGCACAGTGAATATTTCAAGTGACTGTCAGCAATGGGTCACAGGTCATCTAGTGAATTTGGACAAAGTCAGAATTTTGGACAATGAACAGGATGAATTCCTTAGACTAAGTTAGAGGAGTGTAAGAGGCCAGCTATATCAGAGCCCATCGACCATCCCTCAACAGGGACGGGGGCTGATACCAATTTCCTGGAACCTTTGACCCACTGCTGATGTCACACATCCATTCAGGTCATGTGACTTAGGCTTTGGGTCATTTCAACTTGAAAATGGTCAGATGACTGACTGAAAGCTTATTGGTGAGTGCTTCAGAATTGTGCACAATAGTCATGCAAAAATGACACAACTTCTTAGTAGATGTCTTTAGATATTGAGACTTACCTATTTGACCTTTTGTTCTTGAGTGCCACGCCCTCCTGGATGAGACTCTGACTGACACTGATGAGACTAGCCTTGGCAGCAGTCAAGGCCGTCTCCTGTACTCTGTGTTCATACAGCAGGTCCACGGGGAGGGAGCCTTCTTCAACTGGCCCCTGGGGAAGGAGGTTTTTGTGTAGGATTGTAGGTTCATAATGTGACTACAAGCTTAAAGGTGAAAACCTTTAAAGGAAAAGATTATTTACTGAAAGTAAAAGTAATTTTGACCCAGTTTAGCTCATTGAAGACATATTCTTCTACTGGCTGTAACAGAGAAGACAGAAACACACACTATTGTACAGATTTTTCAAGTTACTGTGTATGCATGCAGCATGCATGTTAGGTGAGCGACATAGCCCGGCATCAAACCCTCAGCTTCTATTTTCAGAGGCAGGGTTACTAATCCCTTGACTACGCATACTACAACATGTGTGTCATATGACAGGATTGAAGTAATGGCAATACATAGAACAACATCAAAGTTCAAGTACATAGAGCAAGAACATTAGGAAGGAAAAAGTTTATTGTGATCATGCACATTTTTCACTATTTCTTTAAGGACAAGATGGCTCACAAGGCGAAGAAAAAAATGTAAAAGGTAGTCCAGGATCCATAGCCTTTTGATGCCATAAGGGCAGTGGGTTGTTATCCAGGACACGCTATTGGAAAACGGAGCTCATCCCTCTCCTTCCAATTGTTTTGTTATTGTTATTGGGTGGGTCGACTACTCACTCTTTGCAGCCAGGGGCTGAATTGCGAGGAACTTACAATAGGCGGGGCTAAATCGCAAGGGTCTGGAGCGAGCTGCCATTTGGCGGCACTCAGGTGACCACAATACGACTGTCGCAAGTGTCTGGAGCGAGCTGCCATTCGGCGCCACTCAGGTGACCTCAATACGACAGTAATTGCCCCAGGTGCGGCCAAGGTACTGTAGGTTTGAACCGCTCACACCGCACCACCGCACATGTGGCGGGTTCTTAAACGTGCCCGGGGTATGGCTCTCTCTTATATGCTTTTTAAATCCACAACTGAGGTCAGGTACCCATTTTGACAACTGGGCGGAGTGAGGAAAGTCCTGGGTGCAAAGCATGTCCGGGGATATGAGCCCGGGACCTCTTGGATCTGACCCCAACCCATAATGCCAACACAATGCCACACAAGGTGAAATATGAAGATGCAAAGTTTAACATTTTATATGATAACAAAACAAAACCTGCCATCTAACCTTGGTGACCAGAGTGCAGGGGACGTGTGTGACCAGGTTGCTCAGGAACTCACACGCCGTAGCTGTCCAGGTGTCCTTCCCACCTGCAGGCACCAGGTTGGCCAGGTGGCAGCAGATGGCAAATGCTGGCAGGTACTGGAACTTCTCTGGCAGGGGACGGAGGTTGTCAACCGATACAACCTCTTGACTACCATAGTCAAGGTGGAATACCTAAGAAGTGAAATAATCAACAATGACTTTCCAATGAAACATAGTGATACACTTTTCTGAGGCTTTAACCAAAGCAGTTTCTTTTTATTACAACCAAGTGCCCTATAAGGTATCTGCTACACCTATGTCAATAGGAAAACACACCTGTCCTTGGTGCTGAACACCATCCACACACAAGTAAACACACTTGTCCTTGGTGCTGAATACAATCCACACATAGGTTAACACATCTGTCCTTGGTGCTGAACACCATCCACACACATGTATACACACCTGTCACTGGTACTGAACACCATCCACACACAGTTAAACACACCTGTCCCTGGTGCTGAACACCATCCATAGATAGGCAAACACACCTGTCCTTGGTGCTGAACACCATCCATGGATAGGCAAACACACCTGTCCTTGGTGCAGAACAACATCCGCACACACATGTTAACATACCTGTCCTTGGTGCTGAACACAATTTACACACAGGTAAACACACCTGTCCCTGGTGCTGAACACCATCCACACACAGGTAAACACACCTGTTCGCGGTGCAGAACACCGTCCACACACAGCTAAACACACCCGTCCTTGGTGCTAAACACTATCTACACACAGGTAAACACACTTGTCCTTGGTGCTGAAAACCATCAACACACAGATAACATACATGTAATGTCTATGGATGGTCTTCAGAGACATTTTACATTCCTTCCCAAGACAAGTGCATCTCTAACTTGGAAGCTCTTTCTTGGATTTAAACCAGGATTCCAAATTACCAACTCATTGGAACCAGGAGCTCAACTGTGAGGCTGCTACCAGTTGAGCTACAGGGACAGGAACAAAAGTATCCATCACTCTATAAATAAAACCCACATACATTCATCAGTATATACTGTACCTCGAAACTGTTGTTGCCCTTACTACTGCAGACCCTGGCCCTGTACCACCTGTTGTCTACTGAGTACTTGGCACAGCAGATGTCCTGTTCCTTCCAAGAGATGAGGCTAGGTTCACTCTCCTTGTAGTGTTCTTCCATCTCAGACATCAGACTAATGGATAAGGAACACAAGCAGTGACCAATGTTAAAAGTACAGTAAGGCCATATTGATTTGCTTACATGTATATGGATGACATCCAATGGATATTAAAAATTGATGCATTTGAAAAAGGTGGGCAAGAAAAAAGCTGCCTTCATTGTGAAATTGTAAGTGGTCTAAAAGGTTTTACAAATGACTGAAATTACAGAACATCGTATAAAAAACAATAAGCTGCTACTTCGGGGGAATG
>NC_049987.1:4082343-4090420 GCF_000003815.2 Branchiostoma floridae | reverse complement strand
ATTCCCCCGAAGTAGCAGCTTTGCGCGCATGTATCGCCCGAACCCCGGAAGTTAGGGACTTTGGTCCTGTTCTGAGGTTTTTTTGGGACGTCAGCAGCCAACCCTGGCACCGATAGCATTCTATAGGGTTGAAGCTCTGGCATTTTAAGGTTCACGACAAGACCAGCATTGTATGACTTTTCTGATATTTGTTATCAATTAACTGCATATTTGCTAATGTGTAGCTTCTTTGTGGTCAAAAAGTTGCAAGTGCGAATGTCATCCAGCAAGGCATAACATGGCAAAAGAAAAAGCCTAAACTAATATCAGACTGAGGTAATTTTGGTCAGCATGCTAAGGACAAGTAATCTTATGTCCCCAAATACTAGTACTTAATTCTACAAGCATTCTTCCATGCAATAACTGTTGCCTAAAAATGATGGATTCTACTACTAGAATTGGCATGCAATTCTACTGTTTTTTTTATCCATGCAAGAACGCAAGAATGTCAAATTGAATACCTTACGAAGTCCAGTATAAATTTTCTGTAACAAAAAACACAATGCACTTTACAAGTTGTTTATCTAGATACTGAAATAACTGAGAATGTAAAAAAAAACTCTTAAAAGATAAACAAGGTGTGTGTTGCTCAAGATAAACAGCTTTGCACCTGTCTAGGCCATCCTCTCCAGCTGAAGCCAACTGTACAAACACCTGCGCAGGTGACTCCACATGACAGACAGTGACAGGCAGGCAGTTCTCTCCCTCCTGGATAGGGGGCGCTCGACATGTCTCGATGTCCAAGTCACTGTCGTTAGGGGGAGCCTCAGGTGTCTGATAGAACAACAGTTAGCTCTTAGTATTACTTACTAATACCAGTAATAGTTAGTCTAATGTATATGGATGGGAGGTCCAATTGTACAAAAATATAGCCTGTTTTCTGGTTAATTTTATTGTAAGGCCACCTTGATTTAATAATAAGGATTGCATTCGAGCATATATCAATATAGAAAAAGTTTTTCCAAAAAAGAAAGGACGGGACAAAACTTGTAAGTTGTAAAAATCAGCTGCAAATTAAGCAAAATGAACAAATAAATGCCATTAGATTCATTCGTTCAAACTAAATTACTTTGATTTGCAACGAAAGTTACAAAAAATATTGGAAAACTAATACTAATGTGCAGCTGTAGAATGCTGATTTTAAAGTCAGGGAAGAAGATGTGAAAAATAAAAAAATGAAGAGTCCATATAAGTACTATGAAACTTATAGAGACATCATGCCAACCATGGCCATCTCTCTGGGAGGTTGCAGCTCCAGTGGTTGGGATGGTTCCAGTTCTACAGACGATGAGTGTGTGAGTGGGACCTCCTGGATGTCTGTTCCTGCTGGCTCCTCTGGTACAGGTGCAGGTACAGGTATGTCTATATTGTTGGCACTCACGGGGACTTCTTCTTCTTTTACTGGTTCTGTTTGTGCCCTGTACAATAATACACATTTAAATGTCAAGTCTCAATTAAGATTATGGTAACCATGCAAAACCAGTCAGCCATCTTGAACAACCAGAAGTCCCCATTTTAATATAGACTACATCACAGACTGAAAGTACTCTGTTTCCCTGTGGTACCAGTCCAACCTGCGGGAAGGCTGGGACTAACGCTGATGCAGAATACATGAACATGTGTACACCGTGTTGTATTTTTTTTATCTATGTCTTTGTTGTTCACCTTGTAGTTCCAAGTGGCACATAGGACAGCCAGTTTTCTTGCTGCTTCTGTAGCAAGGCATATTTTTACAGGGAGGGGTTGACAGTTTATGTGGCACTTCCTTGAAGACAGGACCCCCATTTTATGTTCCTTTCGAAAGACAGTGTGGCCCCAATCAAGATCTCCTGATCCCATGGACCCCTAATTTCCGACTAATTGGAACCATGAGCTCTACTGCAAGGCTGCTGGCAGTTGAGCCACAGGGACATCCTTTATCTACAATGTATGTCCTTCCCACCTTAAAAATCATACATTTTTATGTGAAATGCACCAGAAGTTAAGAAAATTTGGTAAGCAAAACATTACAATACGGTAAACCAATTCCTATGTCTGATCTAAGAAACGTGGTCAAATCATTCAGTAGAAGCCTGTATGTGCAAAACCATTTCAAAGCCGCCTTTCATTCTATGACTACTTACCTCGCCTGTCCGGTGTATGTTCCGTGCCCTTCCTCTGCCAGAAGACTGTTAACACAGATCTGCTTGTCCAGGGACTCATACAGCAGAACCTTAAGCCTGGAGTCAGCTGTCTGCCCTTGCACATTCACCACCAGGCTTTTAAACAGGGCCATTTGGTTGAACTGGATACGTGCCTGGAAAACAAGAGTTGTAAACAAAGGTGGAACAGCTTTTTACACTTTACCTACACTGTATATAACGATACATTGTATAATCTCTCAAATAACAAAGTCCTCTATCAAGTTTGTATAGCTCTCAGAAGCAAATGCTTAAAGAACACATTTTAAAACTTTGCCAAGAAAATGAGTTTATGTCTAAACTACAGTCCATGGAAATGCAAATCAAGGACACCAACTTAAACATGGCACATGCAAAAATGCTCTTTTTGTCCAACAATATATGGAACTACCTTAGAATGACCAAATGCTTTGTTATCATAATTAGTCAATTTTAACCAAATGCAAACCTAATAGATGCAGTGATTATTTTTGAAAGGTTTTCTGTTTTTCTTTCATGGCATGCAGTGCTATATCTATTTTCCAAGTCAACATCACTATGTATCTTATTCTATTAAATTGATTTCTAATAAAAATATGAGTGTACCAATGAAACAATATCTCTTTGTTGGATAACAGTATTTTCACATTTCAAGTGTAGCAATTGTTAATACTGTAATTCACTTTGTCTTCTCGGTACCAAACTTTCACGGTCTGAGAAAATTTACCTTGTTCTCGGAACTAAATGTTCACTGTCGGGGCAAGTGCACATTAAAAAAGTCTGTGAATTATTTGTTATCAGTAATGATAAGTTCACGTTACAGTCGTCACCGTGAAAACCGTGAACATAACAGTACATTGAAAAAAATCAGGAATTACAGTATACATATTTACTACTACATGTAACTACACTATTGCTACTACTACAGACTACTACTACGACTATCTGATTCAGTAACAACTTCTACTACTACTACATCCCAGCCTTGTTGTGATGATTGATAAAAAAATCTTTCACACAAAAGGTCTGGTCTTACCTCATCAGACCATCCAGTAGAAGCATCCAGAGGTTCCACATCATCCAGCACACAGGGGACAGCCTGTATGGGGAGTTTGAGAAACCTGTCCGGTATCTTCTTCAGGTGTGAACAGGTGACTCGAGCAGTGTTTCCAAAGTCAACATATGTGATGTCCACCTGCTTGTTACCTGGGAGATCTATGAAACAAACAAAATGTTACAATGTTTGACATAGGTTCACTCATTCAGACCCCTGCAGTGCCTAGTGGCACAAATGTGTAGGGCAGCAAGTTTCCTTGCTGTTTCAGTAGATCTATTTATACAGGGAGGGGTTGCTAGCACTTCTCTTTTAACGTACTCAAGCACTAGTTTAAACGTAGGACTGGGTCCCTCATTTTATGTTCCTTCCAAAAAAAACCCAGGACAGATGAGGTACACCTTTCCCCTAGTACTGAGATGCCGAGTACTGAATCCAGTCACCAACTACATGTACTTGAAAATGGGCTCAACTGTGAGGCTGTTACCAGTTGAGCCACAGGGACATTCCTAACACACACTTATGATAATATCTAAACACACAACAAACACACAAACACTGGGTAAAGACAGACATGTGTTGTACTCACCCACAACTTGTGCTCTGTACCACAGGTTGTCTTCCTCATACTTAGCAACCAGCACCATACCTAGAGAAGTGCACACGGAAATACAATTGACAGGACTACCACAAACTTTACTTACTTACTTACTTACACCTTTTAAAAATCAACTTGAGAAGGGCCATACTGACTGAAAAGCTTGTTGGTGTCCTTTATGTTAAGTACCGGGGGTATGGAAACTTTTACATATTGATATATTTTCTATCACACTGCAAAAAGAGCCTTTCAATACAAATCAATTGAAAGTAGACACTCAGTACAGTTTGTACGTACCTTCATATGGACACAGAATGCTCCATTCTTCCCCCTGTTCCTGATTGTACAGCTCCTGCATTTGAGCCATCATATCTCTCATGTACTGGGCCTCAGCTGCACTAATCTGAGTAGAACACAGATGACGCATAACTTTAACTTTAGGGGCAGGTCAGAAACAACAGTAAGCAGTGTCAATGTAGAGGTATGAGTCAAACACAGGTTATACTTACTTACTCGCTCACTCACTCGATTTATTTACATGTTTACAGACAGACTACATGTAGATACATGAACAAATACAAGCAATTCCAATTAGAAGTAGGAGTCAAACATAGCAAATCAGTATATTCATAATTGATTTATTCCTTCCTTCCTTCATTTATCTACTGACTTACAACCTCAATCACTGACATTCAACATTAATCCATATTTCTTTCTTCATTTGCCTTAGGTGTGGATCAAAAACTTGAAATTTAGAAATTGTTTGACATTGCAGACAGGATCCACAAGGATGATTCATCGTTGTCTTTTGTCACTGAAGGAAAACAGATCAAAGGATGCTGTCTGAAACATGTGCGGTTTTAACAGTTTGCTGTCATTAATTACTGTTTTCTTGTTTATCTAACCACCTGGATGTCTAACCTTCATCGACACAAGATATATCTTCCTTAGATGCCACTTTCCCAAAACAAATTCTAATTTTTCCTTCAGGACTGATGGTTACATATAATGTAGCTGAGCCCTCGTTGATTGTAATTTATTGTGACTCATACCACTTGTACAAAGAAGAGGTCAGGTCCCATGACATGGCTGCCTAACACAGGTATGTCCTGTCCCTGGAGTAAAGGTTCAGCTGGTAGGAACTTCCTTCTTGGCTGCAGAACTGATGCTGGAATACAAACATGACAGTACTATAATAGTACTAAAAAAACAAAAACTTATCAAATAAGCCTTTAAATTTAATTTGCATGTATGCACTTCATAAATTATATAGGTGCATTGTAATAAAAAGATCATTTATTACAAGCAATTCTTCCAATATAGAATCAATTTGTTTCAGAAGGAAGACTGTATCAAAGGAGATCCTACCAGTAAAGGATGGTACGGAGTGTGGCGACCTGAGGTAGGCTACTTCGAGGAACACCAGGGCATCTCGGAGTGATACGGGCATGTCTGTGTCAATGTCTTCGTTAGGTGGCTTGTGTAGATCTACATACAGTAGACTTCCGGATTGTTTCATGATCTGTAATTGTACATGTAGAATAACTTATTAGTCTTCAAGAAGTATTAGTTTGCACCCCACAATACGCTACAAAGAACCATAATGAGCAATACCCACATGGATGCCAGAGAGCATTCAGACGGTCCAATCGGTATTGATCCCAGCAAATGGAGAATCGACAATGAATGCAGTCTGGGTGTGTGGCATTAGGTATGCAAAAACCAGAGAGGTTTGAAAATCCACCAAACAAAGATGGCCTGCTTAAGTGCTTAAGGAGGTCGCAAGCGAAGCACTGCCCAGAGGCTGCAGCAACCACTGTAGAACCAGTGTTGCCGGCACCAGCCCCTGGTCAGACGGAGGAGGATCCGGGCCCGGAAGCACCCCACAGTGCCCGGAACCTCCGCGCGACGCCTGCCCCTCCACAAGGCAGGAAGTCAGATCATCATCGAGTGAAGTGGCCAGCCGCTAACTCCAAGGAGTGGTCGCAGTTTGACCGAGGACGTTGACATGATCTTGGAGTCAGTATCAAGAGGTAGTACAGACCAAAAGCTTCAGTCCATGTACACGGCGATCATGTCCATGGGGGCAGAACGATTTGGCGTGATTGGGAATATGAAACGGACACAATGAAACCAAATCGCCAGGGGCAAAGATTCGTCAACTTAATTGGCAGGAGTCAAAGTTTAAGTGTAAGGATTGACATAGGACCGAAATAAAACAGATCTGCATTGGTGTTAGGCAGACATACGTGTGTTAGGCCAGGCCACTGGAAGACAGAAGAAAAACATCCAGACTATAGATGATGAACTTCAAAATAAATAATAAACTAGTTGATGTATGCACTACTAAGAACCTGATACCAGATCAGAAAAGAAAAAAAAACAGATTCACTTTCAAGTACCAAAACTTTCATGATCATAGGATTGATGTTTTTAAAATGCATACTTTCCTAGAACTATCATCTAATGGAACTTCAAGTAGAATCCTTCAACTAGAATTAGATTTACAGTGCCTGCAAGGGATTTGAACCCACTCAACAGCACCATAAAGTCAAACCCACCTTTAGAAGAACTGGTTTGTCCCCGACCATCTTTGCAAAGGCTTGTATAGCTTCCTGGGACCACTTCCCTGTTTCCTGTAGTAAGACAGTACAGTGATACAAGTCATTCCTTAACTTCACTTCTAGAATGGCCATTATTGGATGTACGTGAACCATGTGTGCTGAGACACAAGTAAAAATATTACTGGGAATATAATTGTTCATGATTAGAATATTGATGAAAGTTTTTTTTTTCATTTCACACATAAGTACAGATGACAATATATCTTCTGGGCACTGAAAAATCAATGCAACTGTGTAAAAAAAGTTGCGCACCTCCAAAATAGGCCTTCATTATGAAATCTCAGTGATGGCTGAACTTATATTATATAGTACATAGAAAAACAATCATAAGAGATTCTTGCTATTGATTTTGTTCTTCCACATTTTCTTAAAAGGCTTTGGAAAACTTTGCTCTGAAGAAGTACTAGAAGTCAATTATCTATTCTGGAAATGGAAGAAAATTGAAGCACCTGGATGTCATCCATAACACATAACACTCAGCCTGGTGTAAGGAACAGAAAAATAATTCAGACCCTTGTAATTACTCCTAATGCCTAATGGATACATATCTAGCCCATACCTTATCTATGGGTACTATGTCCACCAGAGAACAGCACATGGACATTTCAGGGATATCCTGGAATCTCTTGGGCATCTTCCTCAGACTGGAGAAAAAGATACGGAAAGTTCGCAAAAATGTCATTGGTCAATAAGTCCTGGCCTTATGCAGAAAAAAGGTGCATGGAAGCATGTCTTCATGTCTACCTTGTCCCCCCAACGACCTGGAGGTCAAGGGACTAGGTAGGTAGGTAGGTAGGTAAGCATAGAATTTGATTTTTAGTATAAAGACTCTTTTGTGAATGTATATTTTTTGTATATCAAAACTCAAATCATGATGATCATTACTTTACGGGCAACACCCAGTAATGGCAGGTAAGAGAGGAAGAAAAAACATGGACAATTGAGCTGAGACCTGAGGTGTGCGGGTCAACTTGCTCTGATGAAAGTCTCTTTTTTCTGCTTGAAATACAAGGGATGCCTTTTCAAACATTTTGACAATGTCTTCAATATTTACGGCATGGAGAACTCGACCCACACATGTCTGATCACAGTTCACCATTGTTTCTATCGCTACTTACCTACTGATTTTCAAAAAGACGTTGGATGGATAGTAATGACTGCAATGATTTGAAATTTGGAGGATAGTGATAAAATTCTTTATACTACAACAGTACTTTTAAATTATTTCTGGGTGAGGCCAATAACTTATTGATCACTCCTCTATCATTACACAATTATCATTTAAGTAACTAATGACAATTGCTAAAGCTACACAATGAAAACAACCCTTTTCATAGGAAGTACAAACAGTCATGTCTCTTTACAGTAATGTAAGACCCTCATGGCAAAGTCGGGTCTTAGCCCAGATGGACAGACTGCCTGTGACTGTGGACAGGAGCAGACTATGAAACACCTTCTTGTCTGCCCCCTCCTGTCCGAACCATGCACCAAAGAAGATCTGGAAGCTCTGACCCCCAGAGGAAGGGAGTGTGTGGAGTATTGGAGCAGGAAAGTGTAGTGATGACATGACGAAGAAGAAAGACAGTAATGTTGGGTACTGTAC
>NC_049987.1:4070930-4082243 GCF_000003815.2 Branchiostoma floridae | reverse complement strand
AGACACTACACACACATGCACACACACAAACACGTGAACAGACACACAGACACTACACATACATGCAAACACACAAACACTAGCACAGACACAAACATTTACACACACACACATGCGCACACAAACACGTGAACAGACACTACACACACATGCACACACACAAACACGTGAACAGACACACAGACACTACACATACATGCAAACACACAAACACTAGCACAGACACAAACATTTACACACACACACATGCGCACACAAACACGTGAACAGACACTACACACACATGCACACACACAAACACGTGAACAGACACACAGACACTACACATACATGCAAACACACAAACACTAGCACAGACACAAACATTTACACACACACACATGCGCACACAAACACGTGAACAGACACTACACACACATGCACACACACAAACACGTGAACAGACACACAGACACTACACATACATGCAAACACACAAACACTAGCACAGACACAAACATTTACACACACACACATGCGCACACAAACACGTGAACAGACACTACACACACATGCACACACACAAACACGTGAACAGACACACAGACACTACACATACATGCAAACACACAAACACTAGCACAGACACAAACATTTACACACACACACATGCGCACACAAACACGTGAACAGACACTACACACACATGCACACACACAAACACGTGAACAGACACACAGACACTACACATACATGCAAACACACAAACACTAGCACAGGCACAAACATTTACACACACACACACACGCACACAGACACACACATATACACGTGTACACATCACACACACTAACCACTCACACCTTTGCACACAAATGAAAACAAATACAACTTTGCTACCAAAACACAAGAAATGCCAGATTCCCATACCCACTGCCAGGTTGTCCACACTGATGTATTCTGGCTCCTGACTGTTACAGAACTTGTTAATGGCCTTCATCATGGCGTCCACGCGGTCGTTATCGGACAGCCGCTGTACCAGGAAGTGGCAGGGGTGCTTGATATGGGTCACGAACACCATCTCCCAGCGACCTGGACCATAGATACAATTTCTACACATTCAAATACGCTAAAGCAAATTTATTTTCTAATGGTTAACTGACATATTGTGCAAAAATTTAGCATAAGGTATGGCCATGTTGATTATATTATAATTATGGATAACATCTGCAAGTGCATCAATTTTTGCCTGTTTCCTAAAAAAAAATCAATCATGATGTAAATCATACAACCATGCTGTGAATCATACACACAGCTGCTAAATCTGCAAGTATGAATAATATGATGTAGATGACAAAAAAATCGAAAAACGGAATGTCGTAGGACAGCAAACATACTACCAAAGTCAGAGTAGAAGCAGTGAAAGAACAAACAAAGAATCTGTTGTTTGGTATATCATGTATCTATGTGTTTAATCATTTGTTCAACCTTCCTGACCACCAACATTTTCTAACAAGAGCAACTCCTTTTTTTGCCACTTGAGCTGGTAGAAAAAAAAACTTCATTCTGACTGTACTACAGCTATAGATTGACAAATGTTATTATACTTGGTTTCCAACTAGTCCTGATTCTCTGTTTTCTCTTCTGTTTGGGACTGCTGTCCTTACTGGAGGTGTCCTCCCCTCCCTGACTGGAGTCCTGTGATCCAAACTTGTCCACAGAACTGTCCGACTCTGCCCCTGCAACAGTACAAACTGCTCTTTATATACAATGGATTAGCATTTGCTCAAAACATCATGCATGTGCTTAAATTTTAAACAAAATACAATTATATGTCATGTACTTGTTAAAGGGGCATTTCACTCCACACGGGAGTGTTATTTTCCGATAGATATTAATTCTAGGAAGTAATAAATGCAGACTACTTACATTATACGCTAAAATACCCAGTTGCTCCACGTGCCTCAAAGCATTCAGTCTTCTACTAAACTCCCAAAGTACCCTCTAATTGAATTAATCCTATGGCTGAATACAATGCAAAACTTTTAGGTAAGGTTACAAAACTAATTTCAGGTTCGCTGAGAAATCTAGTCTTGTTATGTGTTCTTTCCTATCCTATGAGCAATTTGCCTTCTTGGTGTGCTCAGCGATCCTCATTTATTCCGAAAATATGCATGATAAACAAAGTGTCTAATAATAGTATGCATATAGGGAATGCATGGGTAGGGTCTGCATGGGTTTAGAGAGTGTCATGTTTTTCTACAAAGCACACATCGCGCAATGTGAATTCCACAAAATTCGGCTGATTATGTATTCATTGACACATTATCTATTGGGAAATACCACCCCCCTCTGGAGTGGAATGCCCCTTTAAGAGTTTTGGTCCTATCCTACATGTAGGAGCAAACTTTTAGCCTGGAGTCCAGCCTTGTTCGCTTTGGTCCACTCCCGAAGTTGAGTGACGCACAGCCCAGCACATTCACAAGCTAGTTTCTTTTAGACTTTTAGTAGCACAGAGACAGCAAGAAAGCACCGAATCATTGGAATGGCGGCGATAGAAGACGAAGGCGAGCGGCAGGCACTGTGAAAAATCTTTGGTCCACTCCCGAAGTTGAGTGACGCACAGCCCAGCACATTCACAAGCTAGTTTCTTTTAGACTTTTAGTAGCACAGAGGCAGCATGAAAGTGCCGAATCATTGGAATGGCGGCGATAGAAGGCGAAGGGGAGTGGCAGGCACTGTGAAAAATCTTTTTCCATTTCACTTTGTCCACAAAGGTTTTCCACATTGTACCAAGGTTTGAAATTTCTGTCTATCCTGAGAGGAAAATTTCCATCAAGAGACTGTAGATAGACACTTAAGGAGAGCGGTTTATCATATTCAAGGACATGTCGTAAGATTAGTGACTGGTCTGACTTGAAGTAGTTCATTTTCATGATTATAGCAGTGTTGTGTACAATTTCAAATGACCTATTGTTTTCTCATCAAAATGTACCAATCAAAAGAAAAAATAAGTTAACCAACCTCTTGCAGATTATTGCCATGGTATTCTATTCTTGAATAGAACTTAGAAATAAAATCTGATGGAGACAATTGTGACTGTAAGATGGTGGGGTGAATGGTACACATCACTAACCGTTTACTTCGGCATGGGTTTGGTTTTCCGCGGGTTGCACAGGCATCTGCTGTACCCATTCTGGTGGGACCTCACTGATACGTTTCAAGTCATATCTATAACAGATGCAAGTACAGATGCAAGGCTTTAGCACACTACATGCATGGTGTTACATTCATTATACTTACTGAGCACAACTACACTTTAATACTATAAATTGAAAGGAAGAACAAAATTGTGTTATTTTACATGTACAATGTATGTGATGAACAAAAACTCCAAAATTGAATATACGATTATGATTTTAAATGTTATTTGAATTTACCTTGCGTTGGAGTTACTTTCCACGGTGCCATATGAACTGATGACCTCCACTAGGCTTTTGTCCAATGAACACCTGCGTGTGTGCAAAGAGGTATAATATCATTTTGAGGCAGTGTTTTAAGTTTTCATTTAGAATAATTTGGAAAGTTGGAATACATCATAACAGAGGGTCCCGTAACTTCGGCATACATGTATTACTATAACAAGTTTTTAATTGTCTCTGTCATTATACAGAATTACATTTAATTTGCTCAACAATCATCATGTAAGTTTAATTGTTTAAGGATTCAAGCACTGTCAAACTGACCATGCCAAATGGTCCAACCAAGGATTGGCTTTTGGTTTGTGAGTTGGCGGCACAAGTTCAGCATGATTTCAGATCCTGGGAGCCAGGAGACTGTTTCTACTCACCTCTTACAATTTACCATTGTGTTGTTTATTACTGTACAGTGGTATTGGTAATCAGTGGCAACATAAATATATTACTCAAATCAAGTACAACAGAATTCAAGAGACTCGATGCTACAAACAGATTTGTATATAATCTTTAGATGTCAGAACTCCCATAATGCAAAGATAGGCAAATATATCAAGGATTGCTCTGCTATTAGAAAGAATACAGTAACTTATTATTAGTAAATGATTAGCCTGCTCCATTGTAATACTATATCAAAGAATTATATAAGCCCTTATTGCTATGTTAATTAGGTTGTAATGCTTTTACTTTGTGTAATAGTTGTTGCCATACATTGTATTAATTTTTTTTTTTATTATGTACAATTGTTGTGCAAGAAAGTTCTTCATAACTTTAAGAAAAAATCTAGTAATACTAGTGGATTTTGGAATAATCTCCAAGCAGCTCCTATGGTGCCATACTGTAAATGCATTTAAGTTCGCGGGGATTTAATTTCGCGGTAGCGGGGAAAATGACTTTTTGCGGTGGATTTAATTTCGCGGTAACACCATCGACTGCGATCTAATACCTTTACAGAAAAATGTTCGCGGTGGATTTAAGTTCGCGGTAAAGTGGTCGCCGCGAAAACCGCGAACATTAATCCACCGCGAACATTTCTGCATTTACAGTAGTATCAAAGCTGGCCAAGGAGTATAGCCGGCCAAAGGGAGTCAGACGGGCATACATACTCCTATGCTGGCTCTACTCCTCTCAGCTTTTGATACTATCTTATGCTACTGTAGGATCTACTTGGAGATTAGATTTGGAAGGAAACGGACAGCTTTTTTTGTGGTACGATCAATAGTGTAATAGAACTCACAGTATGGCTGGTCCCTTCTTTTCTGAAGCTACAGCACAGCAAGGCAGATCATCAGCTGAAGACAACTTGTCCACAATCTGAAAATACAGAGAAAATAACAAAAGCTACCATTAGCAGTATTCACAAGTAATGTAACAGTGGTGTTCAAGTACCGCCTATCGTCCTTGCCCAAGGGCACTAGTGCTTTTGTGGCGACAGCGATAGCGGTCATGACTTGTAATCTGCCGACCCCGGTTCGATCCCGGGTAGGGGGCATGTTGTTTCTTTCTGTTCTACTCGCCGCTCTGGTTGTTTCAGTAACATGAATTTTTTTCAAGCAATTGCATGGTTACACCATTATGCAATTCTAAATGTATTTTCTCGGTTCTCAAAGAAAAAGAAGCAAAAATTCTAGAGGAAGTCAACATTGTCAGGAAAACAGTATTCTTTCGCAAACAATTCTCAAAAGCATTGTTACAGCCGCCCGTCCTGAGAGTGAGAACTCGTTCTGCATTGAAGCTCTTCACAAGCTGGGACCCCCACCTATTATACATACCCCAGAGTAATGTGCAGTCGTTCAAAGGCAGCATACAACAGTATGGACCAACACTTTGGAATAAACTTACCATAGAACAGAGGCGTTCCAGTAAGTTAAAGGAATTCAAACATCGACTGATTTCCAACAAGGACTAATTTTAATACGAAACCTACCCATGCATAGATAGGAATTTAATAAGTAAGCATGCATTGTTGTTCTATTTTTGTAATTATGCTACTTTTGTCGGATTGAATGTTTGTGAAGTTTGGTGTACCCAGGTTCCCCTGAAAAACAGGGCTTTAGTCCTCAGTGTGCACACCTGGTTAAATAAAATAAAATAAATGAAATGACAGCTAGAACAATTCAGACTTTGGTGTTCCTGGTATAAATATTTCAATAGTTTGGTAGGAGACAGTCGTGATAACCTCTTGCATGAATGAATGAATGAATGAACTTTATTGCACAACATTTGTACATGGTACAATTGTAAGGCAACAGTAACAAGTCAATTAATACAATGATACTCGTCTAAGTTCTATAACTACATACAAATATAATATAGAAATGTGAACATAAATGGCGTATTGACATAGTGTAATATGCAAGTTTGACAAGTTGGTCTGTTACTGTACAATAGATTCTCTCTTTTTTAGAGCATTACATATGTATTGGCCTAAATACGAAGATATGTAGTCTGGACATGACATAAGTAGATTGAAAGCACATGTGTTTGTCTTTGGTAAAGGTGTGCTAGATTTACTTGTGTTACTAACAATTACATATTATTTATAGTGTGAGTAATTAACATGAAAAACTGTGTTTGCATTTAAAAACTTTGGCACAGAAGGTGTTGGTCCTTTTGTTCATCAATCAAGTTGACAGTGAATACTGAGTGTCAATTGTAATTAACACCTCTGCTTAAAGTGATTATCTGTAATCAAGCATGTATGTTGTAGTTTGATAGACACACTTTGATACCAGAGAACAAGGTGGCCCAAATGTAGGTCATGCAGTAAAATAAACATACAAGGAATTCAATAGCACCCGGGTCAAGTCAATATTTGACTACCTTTTGCAACACCATTTTACTCATTAACTGTTGCTTAGAATTTTTGAGTTTGGGTACAAAAAAATGACACAATAGATGGTTAATACTGCAATCTGAAATCTCTGCAAATGGAAGAGAACTAAAGCTACAAAGTCTGGCATCCAGGCTAACAAAAAAGCAACTCCCATAGTTATTTCCCATAACATGCAAATTGTATAAGTCCAGCAAAAGAAGCAAACAAATTAAGTTTTTCTGGGACAGATCAGTATTTTCAGTGGAAGTAGGAACACGAAACAAGCAATCACATTGGTGTGGCCTCATTAGAATATTCAAATGAGGTCTTCTTGCATAACAATGCAGACCAGCTGGGAAAGCTCAACCCAAGCAGACAGACAGGACAACAGTGAACAGTGCACGCATGCTTGTGTTGATGCCTACTTCTTCACTTCTTCTGAAACAGTTGTATCCAAGAAGATGTCTGTGTGGACCTTGTCTGCCTATCTGAATCTCCAGACATGCCTTATGCTGGGGCTAGTGTTCCTGTTGGCTTACTGGTATCTTATCAGGACCAGGGGAAAACTCAACCTTCCACCAGGGCCATGGGCACTGCCTTTGCTGGGGAACGTGGCCCAAATTTTCACCAAGGTATGTTCCAAACTAGCTAATATCTGTTTTTATACACTCAGTTATCTTATATGTAAGAATGGTTCAATCAATTAGGTTTAGTGTGAAGTACAGTTTCGGCACTTCTGACAATGTTTTTACTAGTTTCTGGAATTTTTGTATGATCACAAACCATATTTTCTTGCTTGACTGATGAGGGTCTGCATGGGGGTTTCCAACAATGCTTTACACTGAATTCAGAAGAAACTCCCAATGTATCATGATAATAAAATAAGGAAGGCAATTACACAAAAACTTGGTCGTACCACCACAAATTACTACCCATTACTTGAATAAGAGGCCTTTCCCTTTGAATTACAGAAAAATAAAACAAATTAACTAAAGCTAGGAGAGGAACATGTGGACCCTCATTGATTGATGAGGTTTTACCCCAGGAGGTTGGATTTCCTTCACTCAGGTTATCCATCCTCCTGACATAAGGAGGCCAAAACAGGAGCTGTATGCCAGTACCAGAATTCTTGTACATTCTGTGGATGTATTTCATTTGGAGGGTTTGGGACTTGCATATCATTACGACCTATTTGTCCGTGTTAAACAAAGAAGTTTACTTGCAAGTTCGTGCCCGAGGGCTAATTGCAAGTACATGGTATACACATAGTGACAATGGACAGTCATAAACAATATTCTAATCTAATACTAGTGTTGGCTATTTCTAAACAGGTTGGGTTTGACTTCTTTTATGGAAGCAGAGGGAGACGAAAAGCCCCACATTTTCTAAAATTTGTGGGTTCTGCGATTTCAAGAGAAAAGTGGCTTTCTGTTCGTCTGTCAATGTGGGGAAGTTGGGATAATACTTTGTGACTTCTCTAAACAGGGTGATTCTTTCGGTTCCGTTGAATAAACATTTGGAAATGAAATGTGTTTCGTCTCCCACTGCTTTAGATGTACAATATTTACAAATTCTTTCACACACTGGTAATCTCTAACAAAGTCAAAGGTTTCTGGCCTATGGCTTGAAGTCATCAATCAAACCTTCTTAGCTTGTCAAAGGCACAGAAAGGCAAGAACCAAGCCCTCAGTAGTGTTACACAAGGGGGATGGGTTCATTTCACCCATCATTGGTAATGAGGGCTTTTGTCATTTCTATAACAGCAACCATGCTGTGTATTGTGCGCAAATACTGTAATGCAAAAAAAAACAAGCAATTCTAGACCAATATCAAGTGTTTGAAATGACTGAAATGAAATTGTTTCTGCCATCTGCCATGATTGAGGGCAAAATACAAGTGGCATAACACAACTAATTGGTCTAATCCTGGAAGGACTAAAAAAAAAGAAAAAATTAAAAAGCCAAATTTTGTCACACTGGTGAAAATGTCTCTTTACTTGACCCCTATTCTATTGTTTTCAGTTTCACATAATCTTGACCAAGGTTTATTTTTGAAGGGATTAATCATTAACTAAAAGTAAACAAAATTCATAACTATCTTCTTCTGATCCAGTTACAGGAAAGACATACAATTTCAGTTTAAACAAGGAGGTTGAAAGAGGCCTTGGTTTAACTATAAGAAGCACTGAAACAAGACCTTGTTAAAGTGCTTACTCAAATGTCAATGTAAAAATTATTCCACTCCCCAAGATAATTATACTTTATAATATTGCAAAGAAAAGAAAACTTGGTTGACCAGCTCACACTCAGAGAAAAACTCGCTCTAGGCCATACCAATTTAATTGATTGGTTCGCTGATTCGCTCGCTGCAATTTTTTTGAAAAAATAATTACCACTCAGTAAATTTTCACCATTAATGAAACCATTCACACCAACTTTCTGGTGTAGCAAATTGGCCTTTATATTATAAGCTCCTTAAAATGTGGGTATTATCATTGCAGTTATACTTTTCATTCGTGAAGAATGGGACAAAACAGGGTTGGACAAGTCCACTGGCCCGATTGTCCCGGGCAAGTAAAAGTTTCCACCGGGCAAGTGAATGTCCTTCCCCACTTTTTAAAGATTTTTCCATGAGATTTTGATATACTTGAACATTGCTTATCACAGTTACTGCATCAAGCAAAACAATTAGTCCACTGAAATCCGTGAACCAAGAAATTAAATTGGTGTGGCCCTATGACCCCATTTTTCTCCTGTATCCATTTTCAGGACTAAACAACTCACGCGTACATCAATGGCCATATACATGATGTACGCAGACACATCTTCTTTTATTCCTTTGTTCTATATGCCTTGTAATGTAACAACCTTTACCATAGACTAGTAACAATTCTTGTTTGTGCAGGCCCCATACAAGCTATGGATGGAACTTGTGAAGGAGTATGGTCCTGTGATCTACCTGTGGCTGGGGAGCCAACAGATAGTTGTACTGAACAGCTATGCAGCCATCCACGAGGCTCTGGTCAAGAAAGGAGAGGACTTCTCCAATAGACCTGCTCTGCACACCTTCAAACTCATGGGGCTAACCAACAATGGTAAATATGCTTCAAGTACATTGTGTCTACAACAGTGATAACCATTATATAAAACGTTGAACAACCATCCTCCACTTGACATTGATTGTGAGGCTGCAATATCATAAGTCAACCAATATTACAGCGTTAAAAGTGGAAATATTCTGAATAGGGCAATCTGCATGATATTGACATCTAATGCACTCTATTCTCACATTTATATCCTCATTTCATACTTTTCATACCCAAGGATAAGTCGCACGAGGATATCCCTTATTATTGGATTCCCCCCCAAAATAAGGACTTTATCAGGAATCCTCATGCGACTTGATCCTGCATCGGTTTTACCGGCTTAATTTATGAAATAATGATCTAAAGTGCTAGAGTAGTGAATTAAAGTTTAGATGTCAATATTATACAGACTGCCTTATTCAGAATATTTCCACTTTTAATGTTGTAAGATTACTTACTAATATAAGGTTGCCTTTAAAGTTTAACTCAGATTGATCGCACTATTACATGTATGATTATGGGTATGTCTGTATTTTCTAAGAGAATAGAAAGCTTTAAATGATGACAAAAATATCAATGATGTAAAATTACTAGTTTTTGAATGGGATTGAAAATAATAGTCTTCATGTCTTGTCTTGGTGTATATATTATATAACATACTTTGGGGCAGGATTTTAAACCAAAATTTTTACATGCATGGAAAATCCAGTATGGCAGCATGTGATAGTACAATCAAATTCTGTAACATTTGAAATATATAATGACAGACTAAATATTGGGAGTTCCCTTGAATGAAAGTCACTGTGAAGCCAGAAAATGGGACTGATTATGAGAAAAATTATCAATTTTGGAACAATTTTAACCACTGGGATGTTTCTTTTCAGGAATTGTTCTCCTTCCCTATGGGTCATTCTTCAAACAGCAGCGCAAGTTCACCATCATGGGTCTTCGAGACTTCGGTTTCGGCAAACGCAGCTTGGAGGGGAAAATCATCGAGGAATCGCACGAGCTACGGGAGGAGATCCTCAAGAAGGGACAGAAGCCCTTCAACATCCGGCGCATGCTACAGAACGCAGTAGGTAACGTCATCTGCTCTATAGTGCTGGGAAGACGCTTCGAGTATGACGATGAGAAGTTAGAAAAGATCATGAGGGCGTTTGACCAAAACACCGGCGACCAGCGCCTGAGCAGAATGGCCGACTTCTTCCCCTGGGCGCGACACATTCCCGTAGTCAAACGCGCCGTTACCAAGTATGTGAAAGACGTAGAGAGATGCGTGGGTATCTTCCGGGAGGACATCGCCGCCCACAAGGAAAGTTTCGATCCCAACGACATCCGAGATTTCATCGACACGTTCATCCTAGAGATGAAGAACAAGGAAGGAGACGATGATAGTGATTTCACAGACAGACAGTTGGAGTACCTCATAAGGGACTTGTTCTTAGCTGGTGAGGAGAGTACTTCTAACACACTGAACTGGGCACTCCTGTACATGCTGCGTCACCCGGATGTACAAGAGAAGGTGCAGCGCGAGATCGACAGCGCCATCGGACAGAACACCCCGTCCTTCTCCCACCGCAGCCAGCTACCGTACACGGAGGCGGTCACCATGGAAGTCATGCGTATCAACCCCATTGCTCCGCTCAGCGCCATCCATGCTACGTCCAACGCCACCACCCTTCTAGGATACGACATACCGAAGGAGGCTATCGTGTTCACCAACCTGTGGGCAGTTCTACATGATCCCGAGGTCTACCCCGAGCCTGATGTCTTCAAACCTGAGAGATTTCTGGACGACAAGGGTCAATGTAAAAAGGGGGACAACTTCATTCCATTCTCTCTTGGTAAGTTTTACAGACTACAATATACTTATATAGTTACCAGAAGAAGTGCAAGTTTTTCTAGGACTGGAATCTATGGCTCAGAAGCCGCACGAAGTTTCAAATAGGCCAAATGAG
>NC_049987.1:4039172-4068582 GCF_000003815.2 Branchiostoma floridae | reverse complement strand
CTTGATAAGATTTGTAAACATTCTGACTTATAATATATATTCCCTATTGACATTGTCTCTACAAACTTGTGAATTGCCTACTGTAATTTAGTAAATCGCTCAGAAAAGAAGAAATGTATAAATAGATTTTGTATCCTTCCTTGATCTGTAGCACCTTGCTCTATTTGAGATCCCTTACCCATTTGCCCATATGAATAACCTTAAATTAAATAATGCATGTATCCCAACTTTGGTAACAACTTGCAGGATCTTTTGAATTTTAAAAAAGTCTGAACTTTATTCAAGCAAATACGTTCATCTCATAATCTTTCATCATTTTATGCTTGGACTGTTTCTGTAGGTAAACGTGCTTGCCCGGGTGATCACCTTGGCAGGATGGAACTCTTCCTGCTCTTCACCTCCCTGATGCAGCACTTCACTTTCAAGCTGCCAGAGGGCGCACCACTACCATCCGAGCAGGGGCAAAGGGGAATCACCAACAATGCTGTAGCATTTGAACTCTATGCCATACCAAGGGAGTGAGGATGGTGTTTACCATTTGTGTGAACTTAAAGCGATAAAGTCACCAAAAGACCTAACATTTCCAAAAGTCATAACATTTCTTCAGATTGCATTCAGCCCAAACAGTAATATTAATTTTTTTTACTATCAAACGAAACCTGCAAAAACATTCCTTTAGTTTTAAGAAGCAGATAAGGCCTAGGAAAAAAAATGTTGTGTTTCCTGTTTCCCTACCTACCCTAAAAAAACCTGCCGACCCTATACTTTTTTTGGGGGTGGGCAGTGGAGTCACATAGCTTCCAGTTAGAATTTTTATTTAGCCTGCTTCCTATTGAAGTAAAACACTGCTTGTCCCATCTAATGAAGGATAAATGTATCTATCATGCACAAAATTAAAGTTTGACATTGAAAGACAAGTGTCATCATGCATTTCAGTTTCAACTGTATTGTAATATGTATCACTAGAGTTTTGGCCAGCCTAAAAAAAATACAAGAAAAAAAAGATAATCCCTACCTACCAACCCTAATTTTTTCAGGACTGAAACAGGAAACACAACATTTTTTTTCCTAGGCCTAAGCAAACATGAAAACTTGTAATTGTTTGCATTCTACAATGGTTGCACACTGTTTGCTTCTGCTTTTTTTAGAGTTGGGGTGCCAGGTTTATTATGACTTCATAAAAATACCTTGATTACTTGGAGGCAGGAATCAAGAACTGGCAGTTATGATTTGTAAGATTTGATGTACAATAATATTAGAAGGGTGTATATTCTGTACAAACTTCTATGTTTACTGAATAAAACTTAAAATAGTTACTTGAAAGCATGTTGCTTCTAAATGATACGCAAGGGGCAATGTATATTTGTAGCTAAGTGTATTTTAGAACATTTACCATTTTATTAGTACATACAACTATGGATATCTAATTATCAATATCACTAATCAAAATACTACTTCGACTTGTTCCAAAATGGAATATTTTTCAATGTATTTCTGATGTGTTAATGACATAGCATTACATGTGCTATTGCATGACTATCCTTTTCTCGATTGAATTAGGTTTTCTTACTAGTAAATATACTGTTTTCCCCTTGACTGTGCATTCCTTGTTCTAATCATAAGTTATATGCTTAGGTTAGTTAAAAGAGACAAAGTGTGGGTTTAGATGTAGCTGCCCAGATACTAAGTAGATGATTAAAGTTGACTAGTGTCCCCATAATCAGTGTTATACTGTACCAGAAGTTACGTATGATAAAAAAATAATTGTTATTTTTATTAGCAAATAAACTACAAGGAACATCATCTTTGTTCTGGTCTTTGTAACCTTCACACATGAACCTAGGGTAATTGACAATAAAGGCTAAACTATATACAAATGTACCTTTCCAGTCTACAGTGTCTATCTACTTCATCTGATGGCTACAAAAGCCACTTTTGCATTATTGTGATCAACTGTGGTACACAAGGTCTACCATATTAACAAAGATCATACAGGCTATTAGCTAGCTAATTTTTACTTCTTTGATATTCATTCTGCATTGATTTTTGCTAATCTATTGTCTCAGTACCAATTCCAAAGTGGCCCGTAGGGGTGAAACTTTTGCTAAGGTTTTATGTTGGGAAAACACCCACTTTTCAGTAATGCTATAGCACTTTTCAGTAATGCTATAGCAGATATAGAGGTTTTTCTAGGAAAAAATTGCAAGGGAAAATGTTCCCAAACTGCCCAGTTTAGAAATGCAACTATTGTGACAAACAAAACTTTTTATCTCTCCAAAAGTTAGGATCTGCAAACAATACATAGTACACAGACTGGGCTACAAGACACTCTTGTCAACTAGTTAAAAAAAAACACGGCTACTTTTCCCCCATAACAACAATGGAATCATCCAGACCCATTGTGGCTAAAGGTCAGTGGACTCAGGGGGTTATCACATGACCTCATGCAAATAGAACAGCTTCTGGAAGAAGAAACTTGAATGTGTAACTGGGTCAGGAAGAAAAGGGAGTTTCTTTCCGCTACACACATTTACTTTTACAAGAGTTGTTACCATTGACTACAGTTCTTACAGAATGTCTGTGTGGACCCTGTTCACCTATCTGAATCTCCAGACAGGCCTTAGGGACTGTACGATATTTATCAGGGGGGGAGGGCTGGTGCATTAGGGGGGGAGGGCCATGTTAATTTTTTTTGAGGTGGGGGGAGGGCCATGTTAATTTTTTTTGCGATAGGGGGGAGGGCCATGTTAATTTTTTTGAAAGAATTGTTTATACTATTTTTTGTTTTGATATCTTGACATGGCCCTAAAACTGATAAAATAAGCCTTCTGAATAGCCTAAAATGCAAGAGCTTCCGGGGGGCTTCGCCCCCCTAGGTCCCCCAAAGTGGCGCTGCCCTGGACCAGCGTTCCCGCCAGGCATACATCATTCCGTCTACGGACTTATTTTTTTCTGGAAAGACGCACTCGGCTCGGCTGAGTTTCCCCAAATATTTAAGTTACAAAAGCGGTGCGCGGTTAATATGTGAAGAATCCAAAACTATACACTTTATTTTTTATTTACAACATTTCTTTTGTTTCAAAAGGACAAAATTTGCGGCAGAAAAGGGGCCGCAATATTGACATATTGTTGTCAAGCGTCGATCGACAGCACATGGCGCGGCACGCCCCCCTCCCCAGACGGACTGTCGATCGCACGCACGTTGGGACGTCTTTTCGGGCTACTCCTTCGAGGCTAAACCGGCACTGATCACTTCCAAAGACGCAGCAGATCGCCCTCCTTCGTATGATGTATAACGTTCTTGGTCTACTCTACTCTATGTCAAAAGAAATCCAGCGGTGAGCCAAAGATTTCACGCCGAAAACGGGGTTACCTGAGGTCGCACGAAACAAACGCACGCTCCTGGAAAATGACGGCGCGGCCTTGTAAAACCCGACCGATTCGATAAATGATAAATTTGAGTAAAATCATCGGGCAAAATAGAAAAAAGAAAGTAGAAAAAAACACAAGGTGTGATGGCGCCGTCATTCTATCCTCTGGAAAAACTGATTTGATGCGGGAGGGCGCAACATCGATCGCACGAGGTAGGCATTTTTTATTCAATGCCGGAAAAAATTGGCAGGATTTTTCCATGGGCTGACGAACTCAATGGCTAGAGCCCTGTTTGGAAGCATCAAAAACCCAAAATTTTCATATAGACATGACTGGACAAATAATACCCGGGCCAGATCACGGACTGCTGATTCCCCGAGCTTATAGTAAAGTTATAACGTATTTTGGGGGAGAGGGCAGACGTCGATTACTGAAAAACGGGAGTAAAAAAGGCAACCGGCATCCAATCTCGAGGGCATAATTTTCCTCTCAAATTGCAGGAAATTCTGTTTTAGAGGGTCTGAAAATCCAAATTTTCCCGGGGAGCATGCCCCCGGACCCCTGCCCCGACGCTGTGAAAAAATCCAGGTGTGGCAAGAACACTGGCGGTCTTGTGCCCTGACGTCGATTAAGATTATTTCATCGGTTGTTTTTCTACCCGTTTGATTTTGCTGTCGGGGGGGAGGGCCATGTTGATTTTTTTGAGGTGGAGGGGGAGGGTCACGTTAAATTTTTTTGAGATGGGGGGGAGGGCCATCAAAAATTTTTTTGATCGGACTTCCAATGCACCAGCCCTCCCCCCCCAATAAATATCGTACGGTCCCTTATCCTGGGGTTAGTGTTCCTGTTGGCCTACTGGTACCTCAATAGGACCCAGGCACAACTCAACCTCCCACCAGGGCCATGGGCACTACCTTTGTTGGGGAGTGTGACCAATATGTTTTCTTCGGTAGGTCTTTCTACACCTTATACAGGGCACTATGCTTTCTAAGTTATGACCAAAGATATTACCAACATACTAGCCAAGCAATACAGAATTCTCAAGGGAGTTAGACAAACACAGTGTACACTTCTTACACTTACAGGCTCATATTACCATGTAAAAGGAGCTTCATCTGCTACATGGGTATCGCTTTTGTCTGGGACTATGTGTTCGCAACTATGACTCAACATCCTTCCATACGTTTGTTAATGTTTTAGCATGTATGTAGAAATTCAGAGGGTTAGTAAGAACAGAAAGAAACAAACATGCCGACACCTGGGATCTAACCCGGGTCAACAGACTACAAATCAAGCATGCTACCGATGTCGCCACAAAAGCTCAGAGCTCCTTGGCAAGGAGGGTAGGCGGTGCTTGAACCCACTGCTACATTTAGACAAGTCTTGATGATGCGTGCAAAAGTTGGCAACCACATAGCAATATTTTTCATAATATTATCATCATCTTCGGAGCTTTGCAATGCTGGCACTGTGGCAGGCCATAATACAAGATATTTCTAGGTAATATAAAATCATGGGGATAAGTGCAGTCCATTGATTTAATCCTTGTTTGCCTGGCAAGGCCCTAATTATCTACTTTCAAAGCAAAGATTAGGCTGCAGCAAGTTGTTTAGACAATCATACAAGCTGGGGACAATTACTACCTCAAGCTGAGGTTAGGTTAGGCTCTGGCTTGGTACACTGCCTTGGTTACTACCCAGTGTCTACTTGCTCTTTTACGTAAGGCATAAGCAGCCTATATTCATTTCCGGTAATTTGTTGGGAAAACCATCTTACCTACGTAATTCATAACGAGGCCACCAAATTTAATGTAATCGCCTTCCTTGATTTAGCGCAATACGTAGGGCTTCTTCTGAATTCAGCATTAATCGTTGTCGGGGCCCCCCAAGCTGACCCTTTTGAAATACTACTAACTGGACATAAGTGAAAATTTCTGGTTAAGGGGGTATCAAACACATCAGCACACACCACAAACACTGTAACTACTTCACAGACGTTTGACTCAAGATGGGCTCTTGTTCCAGGTTCCACATCTGTCATGGACACAACTAGGACAGAAGTATGGCCCAGTCCTCCATCTCCAACTGGGCAGCAGGCATGTTGTTGTTCTCAACAGCTACTCAGCCATCCACGAGGCCCTGGTCAAGAAGGCCGAAGACTTCTCCGACAGACCTGTTTTTTACTCCTTCAAACAGACCGGCTTTTTGGACAATGGTGATTAGAAATATTCGTTTTGGTGTATCAGATTCAATCTTTTTTGTGCCTAACTTGTGGTACATAAGACTCATATAGGATATTTTTCATGTTCATATCAAGACCAGCATATGTCAGTACATTGCAGTATTGGAACCATTACCTTTGTCAACAATGTTTACAGTAATATGTTTGAGGATACAATATTATTGTGTTTTTGGTAGAACAACACAACTAAAGAAGCTCCTGGAGCATTGTTATCAAATTTCACATTAAGTTAGGACTTAACCCACAAAAAAATGCCTACTAGTAGATTATGGAGGATTTCTTGGTACTGCAGCAGAACTTAAGTTATTTGTCTTGAACATGTTGATTATTTTTGTACTATGTACTATATTTTGGGGTGGCAACTTATGAAATTCAATATGAACCTTGTTTTCGGAAAGGGAGTGGTCATACAGTACAGCAGTTGTCTCTACTCAATCCAAATTATGATTGATACGACAATACTTGCAATTTATGTAGAAAGCTACATGTATGTTGTTTTTGTACAGGAATTATTCTTCTCCCTTACGGACCATTCTGGAAGCACCAGCGGAAGTTCACCATCATGGGTCTTCGAGATTTCGGTTTCGGCAAACGCAGCTTGGAGGGGAAGATTGTGGAGGAGTCGCACGGGCTACGAGAGGAAATACTCAAGAAGGGACAGAAGCCTTTCAACATCAGGCTCATGCTGCAGAATGCAGTAGGCAACGTCATCTGCTCTATAGTTCTGGGGAAACGCTTTGAATACGACGATGAGAAGTTTGAGAAAATCATGGAGGCGTTCGATCAAAATGTTGGCGACCAACGGCTCAGCGGAATGGCCGACTTATTCCCTTGGGCACGGCACATTCCAGCCATTAAGCGAGCTGTTGCCAAACAGGTGGCGTATGCTGAAATCAGCGTCGGCGCAGTGCGAGAAGAAATAGAGGAACACAAGAAGACTTTTGATGCCAACGACATCCGAGATTTCATCGACACGTTCATCCTAGAGATGAAGAACAAGGAAGGAGACGACGATAGTGATTTCACAGACAGACAGTTGGAGTATCTGATTGCAGACTTGTTTCTAGCAGGAACGGAGACTACGTCGAGTACCCTATACTGGGGACTCCTGTATTTGCTGCGACACCCGGACATACAGGAGAAAGTACACCAAGAGATCGACGGTACCATCGGACAGGACGTCACGCCGTCGCTCACTCATCGTGACCAGTTACCATACACGCAGGCGGTCATCACAGAAGTCATGCGGAGCAATCCCATTGCCCCCGTTGGAGTTCCGCACAGCGCGTCCAATGCCACGACCCTGTTTGGATACGACATTCCCAAGGATTGCCTTGTGTTTCCCAACCTGTGGGCAGCTCTACGCGACCCTGAGTTCTACCCCGAACCTGACGCCTTCAAACCTGAGAGATTTCTGGACGACAAGGGTCAATTCAACAAGGGAGACACTTTTATTCCATTCTCTCTTGGTAAGTTAATGGCTTCCACCATCAAATTTTAACCTCAGCAAGCTTAAAAACAGTTCTAAATTGAGCTTCTCTACGGAGACAGGTAATATTTGCAAGCTAATGCATGGTGTTTCACTCCGATCAATGATCCCACAAAAAAAATTACATAAACTATGGAAGTATAAAGCCAGCACATTAATTAATGTCAAGATTTACAGTATGGTCTGTGTGAGGTCTATGTTAGAGCATTCAACTCAACACCAATAGGTCCTGGATTTGGCACGCGCCTTGCGCGACAATATGCCCTTGGGAAAGGCACTAACACGATATATACCCACAAGGACATTGAAGTGACACCCAACGTGCCTCTTCGGCTTGTCTGTCAAAAAAGTGTGTCAAAAACACACAAGTATTTGGTGCCCCATTGTACAAGAGCCATAATCTTTTTAATGTTTTAATCTACAGTATGAACAGAAAGATGGTCCTTTCCTGAATATATTCATAATTCATATTTAAACCTTTTTCTACAGGACGTCGTGCCTGCCTGGGTGAACAGCTGGCCAGGATGGAGCTGTTTCTGTTCTTTACCTCCCTGATGCAGCACTTCACTTTCAAACTGCCAGAGGGCGCTCCACTACCATCTACTCGAGGAAAAGTTGGCCTTGCAAATACCGCTGAAGATTTTGATCTTTATGCCATTCCAAGAGAGTAAATAGTTTTTTAGGTTTTAAGACAATATCTTAAGACACTTTTACAATGCTGATAAACTTTATGAAGGACCATAATAATAAAGTTATGAGCTAGATATTATTGTATCAGATATCTCAGGATTCAATGCAAATACTTCAGGATTCAATGCAAAATCAACGTCTTTAAACAGCTGGGCAAAAATAAGCATGACAAAGAACTAATGCTTGGAGCAACTCTTACTAATACAACTGAGACTGAGGACCCCTACTCCATACATATCTCAAAAGGTGTGACATGTAAACAGGCCAGTCCACCAAATTATCAAAGTAAGAATCAAAAACATACAAATGTGAGAGCTACTTGTAGTATGAACAAAATGTGTGTTGATGGCAGTAAAATCTATAAGCAAAGAGCCTTGAAATTTTCTGGACACTTATATAGGTTGGGGTTAACCTTGCATTCTCTGAGTGTTTTTTTATTTAATTTTACATTGTAATCTAACTGGTAATATAGTATGTACATGTATGATACTAACAGTAACAGTAATATGGTTTATGAAATACCTATAGATTTAAAACAGAAGTAGTTACCCCTTGTACATAGAGGAATACCATACCGTCAAAATGACATCATGATCGTGCATTCATTCATGGAACTGTACTGGTCTGCCTGATTTTATTGCCCAATCTCAACTACAATACAAGCTCCTTTATAAAAAGTACACAATTTACATGCCACCATCTGAGCCTCTGAGGACTGCATTTCTTGACCTGAACTATGAAAACTCTTTTCTTTTCTTTTCTTCCACATTGAATGTAAGGGAACAATAATACAAGCCTACCAAAACTAAGGATTTAAAGACTATAGTATAGTTAGCAACTTGTCCCTATAGCTGAAATGGTAGCAGCCTGACAGTTGAGCTTGTTTCCAATAAGTTGGTCTTAGAGACCCCCTAAGTCTCCTGGTCAGGACATCTCGGTTGGGGCTGCAACAGTTTTTCGGAAATGATGTAAAATGGAGGTCCTGTGTTTGAGGAGGAGCTTGCAGCATATTTGAGGGAAAGGGCTAGCAAACCCCTGCTCCTGAAACAGCAAAGAAACTTGCTGCACTAGGTACCAAAACCTACATTAGAAGAAATAATCCTCTTACCTCAGTGGCATTCAGCAAGGTCTGTGTGTTCTTCAAGGCTCTGTGTGCATCTGTAATGTTTAACAAGACAATTCAATTAGTAACACAAACTTTGTTGTGCAAAGCAATCGTATTTGGATATGACCATGTCAATTAGTCTTTGATTCTGTATATAGTAAAACCATTGGATATGTATAAAATGTAGATATGTATGGGAATTGGATCGCTTCAACTATGCATACTTACAGTCTACCAAAGAATGTATAACATAAAACTATAAAAAAAAGGTTAGTCCTTAACAATAGCCAATGGCTAGTTGGGTAACCTTGGCTGATTGTAGTACAGTCAAACAAATTAAGAAATAAATAATTTAGTGTTAAATTTTACTTACCTTTGACTAAAGAATCCAGCATCTTTGCATGCTCAACAAGGGTGTTCCTCTGAAATGAACAGAACGCATTTACAAATATTGAATTAACTTCTTATGAAAGCCATTTTTGCATCCTGCTTTAATAGATACATTTTGTTAACTATCCTAGATGATTTTTAAACAATTTAAAGTAAGGTAATGGTATGGGCTAAAAAATGATGCCCTACTGAGGAATGGGCATCCCATGTTTGAGGTCAGAGCCACAAAGAAAGAACTTATGAAGAGAGTAGTGGCCTTTCCTGGCATGAGCTAATGAAATAAATCTGTCTGGACATGTGTTCTGCCATGAAGTGTATGGCTAGGTATGCCATTATACATGTACTACTAACAATGCCAAACTTACCATGCCCTCCAGTGGCTGAACCTGAGCATGTCCTGCCTCTTCTATCTGTTCCATCAAACTTATCTCCCTGTAGGATAAACACAGTCACATTACATGTACAACAGAGTCTTATAAAAAAAATTACATAATGTAGTAGCTGTAGTAATAGACAGTTGATTGACATTATCATAACAAGACTTAACCTAAACAAATTTCAGGTACAGGTACATGGGTTTAAGTACAGGTCTGGACCTGCACCTGTACCTGTACCTAAAAATCTTTACCCAAGTATATGTAGGTTATGCATGTAGGTAACTGTCTTTTCTGGTGATAAATTTTCATTTGTATATTGTTTCACTACATTTCATCTTTGTATGGGAAATTACATATTTGAATCTCAAAAGTTTTCTTAAGTTTCAACTGCAAGATTATCACCATTGTCATTGCTGATTTGGGATTGACTTGTCCAGCAGTCTTAAAAAGTGCTGCCAATATGTGATTTAGTTTGTTTAGGTACAGGCCCTAGTTGGCCATATCTATAGACAAGTTCGATTTGATTTCTTCTTTGCAAGCACAGAAAGACAAAAAGCCACACTTTTTTCTATAATTTGTGGGTGCTGTGATTTTAACAGAAAAGTGGCATTCTGTGGGGACTTCTTGAATTTGAAATGATGCAGTTCTTTCATGATGGTTGAATGAACAATTGGAGATAAGATGTGTATCCGTGAATAGTATCACTAAAATTTGCATCATCTTCACCCACTTAAGACAAACAGCATTTTTAAGTTCTTTTGCACAGTGGTTATGAGTCTATACTAGACTTATACTAGACTAGCATAAAGCTCTATAATAAGATATGATAACTTATGGAAGTAGGGAAGATAGAAAGAAAGTGTGAGGGAGCAACAGAAGGGGAAAGAAGGAAAGAGACAGAGGGCAGTTGTAATCTCAATAACAATAGGTGTAAAACCCATTGTTGTCTTTGCTACCTGGGAAGCCAAACAGTGGCTGAGGCTATTGCTTATCCAATAACAAACAAGAACAAAGAGCAAACCTGGGTGTGCCAGTGTTAACTGACCAAATCTTAGAATTGTATTTCTCTTGGACTGTTGGAGTACTGTAATAATTGCTGCAAATGATTTTTGATAAAAACTCAACACAAAGAATGGCCATTATCCTCACTATTGAGCCCCAAAATGCCAGCTACAAGAACAAAAGACTCCATAGCTGTCGTGTCAGTAGACAAATTTCAGACACAATATATTGTAACAAGCAAGTTGTTACAATGTGCTCTATATCAGTATAGGTTTGATTTCTTTGCCTTTTATACTACAAAGACAAACTGATAAAAATCTTTGCTCCTTCTCTCACAGAAGGGAAATACAGCAATTACTGTACAAAAGAGGAGGGTGGAGAGAGAGACAGGAAGAGAGAGAAAGAGAGAGAGAGAGAGGGAGGGATAGGGTGTGTTGTTGTAAAACTGTTTTTAGATTATTGATAAACCCCCGGAGGGGTGGGCCGATCCCGGAGGTACTGCAATACCGGGCCAACCCGTGGCTAGGATGGTGCAAGCACCTAGTCCATAGCCTCCTTCCAAAAATCAATTTAATATATGGCTCCGCGATGCGGAGCGTATCAGATATTAAACTGATAAGAACAGATACTACACTTGATCTTAGCCAAAAGGCCGAGAAGCGATAAGGAGCAAAGGTATTGTACGCATTTTAACGGACAGAGCACTGTGTCGCACTGTGGCAGATGTGCCTGTGAAATTGTACTGCGTACAAAGCTCCCCCTTTCCACAACATACAAAAATCACTATGGTCCTGTCAAACAATATCCATCAGTTTTGACCTCTACATTCTTGGCATCAAAAACGCCATGCAAAATGCTACAGTTTAAAAAGAGTAAGCCGTCGTTGCTTTTCGAATGAACAAAAGCCCATGGGACTGTTGGGATATGGCTTCCCCGCCAATCATGAATCAGCTGACCAGGTGTTCATTAACATAATATATGCAGTGCTAACAGGTCGGGTAAACATGGCGTGTGTAGTGAGCCAGCCAACATGTATGAAATACTTGGACGTAACCAAATGAAGGTAACTATTATCACAGTGGTAGTCTTGCAACATTCACTGGTATTAGTCTGTCCTAGAAGCAAGAATAAAGCCTTTCAAGCTGCTTGTAACGATGACTGATCGACTGTGGACTGCAGTCACTGTAGCTGAAATGGGGGAGGGGGGCAGATCTCTTACAGTGCTGCCACATTTTTTTCGACAACAGATACAATATTACCATTTACATTTAAAGGAATGCCTAGAACTGTGTGCCTAAAGAACTTTTAGGTACAGGTACAGGTACACAGGTTTAGGTACAGGTCCAGACCTTTACCTGTACCTAAGCAAGTTTGATCAATTATTTGTAAGGTATAGATATAGCCAACTGTCTTTTTAGTGAGAAATTGACATCTTTATAGGAGGATTTAGATATTTGAACCTCAAAACAAAGTTTTCTTAATTTTCAACTGCACGATAATTAAAATTATCATGTTTGATTTGGGAATTTACTTATCCTTAGTCTCAAAAAGTGGTGTTCAATAGTGATTTAGTATGTTTAGGTACATGTACAGGTACACAGATGTTTAGGTCCGGACCTGTACCTTAACAATTTTATAGGTACGGTACAGGTAGGGGTCCTAGGAATGCCTTGAAGTTATAGAATGTTTTATTCAAATTATACAACATGTGTGACTTGCCTAGCCTGTAGTGCACCATGTAGTAGTTGGAAGTGAGTCCTGAGCTCATGTGTTAACTGTGCCACCTCAGTCCTCAACCCTGGAATAGCATCAGTCAAGACCTACATGGACATGAATAGGGAACAAGGGTTATCTTGACTCTGGCTCAGGGCTCTAGCCAGCGTCCGTTTCTCCGTCAATTGACGTAAATTTGCTCCATCTGATGGAAAAAATTTAAAACCAATCCGTCAACCTTGACGGACAAAAATCCTTAGTGTCAGCTACAGGTGGCTTGGGGAAGCCATCCATGGCTGTAAATGCCACACACTGTTTGTTTTGCTATTGTTATGCTTGTTGAAAATGAGTGTTGGCACTCTTTCGCATACGATAATCTCATTGAAACCCGTTTTTCAAGGTATCAATGCCAACATTTACTACTTTGTAGTGCCATAGGGAAAATGAATTTTCGCGGCTTTCACGACGATTGGAATGGGCTGACGGAAAAAAATTCGAGCTGGCTAGAGCCCTGCTCTGGCTACAGTATATACACATACAAGAGTGGTTTAGGGTGCATTAAAAATAATTCAAAACTGTCCTTTTCAACAATTTAAAAAATTGCAATGAACAAGAAAAAACACCATATATGATTTAGAAACATTGAAAAGCAACAACACAGTTGAGAATCAGTAGCCATAAATTGATAGAAACTGGAATATTCCAAATATATATGTACCACAAAGGTTTTCCCCATTTTGTCCAAAGAAAATTGAAAATGAATCCACTTAATAGGATAATACATGATTGTGAGGATATTTATATAGATTAACAGTTCAAGTTATCTCAACTTGTCATACCTAAAGATATTAATGTTCACAAAAGAAAAGTGTCAGCAAATGATTCCTAAATAAGTCTAACCTTATCTGCCTCCTTTATTCTCATTAGAACAGTCTTGGCTACAAGTATAGCTGGCTCAATTTCAGCTGCAACCTCCTTGTTCTGAAATACAATAAAACTATAATTATCATACACCTTAACTTTATTATTACATTTATGAACCATGGTTCCAAATACTTTTTACATACAGGTTGCCCAGTAGAAACCCTCAGCCAAATACTAGTGTTGCACTGATCTTGATCCTAGATACATAAATTCAAAGTCACATAAAGTCTCTGCTTTGAAACTAGGGGTAGCACCCTGTTATAGTGCAGTTTGAAACTTTTTGCATCAAACAAAATATGGTTGCATGATGCAACTGGGCAACTAGGAAATTGGAACCTTGTGAACTAAACTTTGTTCAGAACTTCAAATAAAGACAATAGATTTGCAGAAAATGTAATAGGGTTGACCTGATAAACTTTCCAGAGTTTACCATCTTCATAATCAAATTTTGGCAGTCTCCAAAATAACCAAAGTCACATTTCAGGTACTGTAACTGTAACATATTTAACCACACAGAAAAGGTGACAGCAGACATACCTTGTCCAGGATGGAGACAATGTTGTGATTTTTGTGGTCGCCCATGACAACACAGTGAGAACAGATGGAGGCCTTGTCGTCCTGGCAGTAGAACTCTATGATTCTGTTGTCATGTACCTGGCAACCACTGGTCATCCTGAAATGAAGACAGAACATGGGTTTTGGGTGACTCACAGCATGACCACAGAGTATAGCACTCCCAGATCAAAAGACAAAAAAGACAGTCTGCTGCAGTACCAAGGTCACACAGAAGGAGACTCAAAAGCAAAAGCAACCATTGTATTCCCAATACATTACCCACATACCAAATATCATCACAATCCATGTTCTAATGTTATGCTGCTCACAAATGTCTGGGGCAGACACAAAAAACACACCAAAAACAATATCTCCAATATATTTCATGGACCATAACAGTTGATGCTCAACAAGTTCCAAGCCATCCGGGTGTCCCAGATGTGACTTACCCATCTGGAGTCAGTGGGGATGCCTGGTGTCTCATCAATGTACGTGATACCTTGTGCACCTGTAGAATTATACAAATATATTCAAACCTGACACATAGTGGCGCATGAAAACTTGCATTTGTACAAACTGAGCTTTGTTTACTGTCAGATTTTCAATTTTAGTTAATGTAACTACACTGTACTGATTTGTATTTTCCAGGAACAAGATTGAGAACTACTGTGTATGACATGATAAAACATTTATGCTTTTGAAATGATATTACCTTAAAGTTTAGATACACATTCCTCCCATATATCTGTAACTGCATCTATATAGCCGGTATATAACCGCCCTTCGGCTTAACACACCAGCTTCGCAGGCACGCGGCGCGGCAGCAGCTGGTTATATTACACCGAAGGCCCGTCACACCTAACTTTTGCACATCTCTCTGCCAGTGTTCTCTAAAACTATCCACAAGACGCCCCTACTGTGCTTGGTGATAACACATTCCACTCTACGATAGTTCTGGGAAAATACAAATTTTTGACCACATCAATCCTAGGTTGGTAACTCTGGTACATGAGGGCATGACTGTTTCTAGATAAAATATATTTACCTTGTCAAAGCAGAGCCCACACAGATCACATTCACACTTGGCACATCGGCAGGAAGCATTTCTGGTGTTGCATTCCGCACACTTGGACACTGAAACAAAATTTCAACCATTTTTTTAAGGTGATATATATACATGCATGATCGACATTGAATATATATTGAAGTTTTTCAACTGTCATACAACACAAAATATTCTCCCCTAAAATTTTCAGTCGCACCTACGTCGACCTTCTTCAGGACTGTTTGTTGGATGTCCATCGTCACTTCGATGGACATCCAACAAACTGGAGCTAACTGGACTGGACTGGAGTGATGATTCAATTACCCTGAGCACGTGATTTGGAGACACGTGACTCGAGTAACGAATCATAGATGCCTGGCAGTCGATATCGGACATTGAATACAGGCCAATTATCTCCCAAACAATGAGTGGGATGGAAAAAAAATTGTAGCTGGAGACAGCCCTTGTTGTAATATACATTATGTATACCATGTATTTTTTTTACAATATGCACACTAAGATTAACTCAATGACTATAAGCGGCAACATCATCAACTGACATAAGACACAAATCAGCTACAAAGTAGCCCTACAAAGTAGCTTTCTAATAAAATAGAGATAAGAGTGTTACCATGTTTTATCTGTTTGTCCAGAGCAGGAAGAGATGCAACTTCACCATTATCCACAACATTTCTACTCTTCTGTCCTGGTCTGGTGGCTCCACTGAGAAATGGTTTAGAATTATCAGTTTATTACATGCAATTGCAAGTCAAGCGGATAAGTTGAAGCATAGCAAATTCCAATCATACAAAAAATCATGATCCTTCAACCACTTCTTGAGTTATTCACTGTAGTTCCAGAAAAAAGCTGCAAGGGGGGCGAAACATACACCACTTACTCTCAGCTGCAAGAGCTATCTACCAACTAAAAAATTGCGGCCATAGCTCTAGCATGTCCATAACACAAGATGTCAAAACCAGAAGTTTCGCCGCAGTACCTTAATAAGCCGTTGGGGGATTATAATAAAACCATTTAGTTCAATGCAGAAATATATTATTATTAAGTACTTCTGCATATACATTTCTGCATTGATATCATACAATACAAAAATAGTATGTTTGATTAAAAAAACAATACCAAATTGGAGACACCGTGAAATCCAAATAGTTAAACTTTTAGAAAATCTTACCTTTCCAGTGAGAATCTTTTGTTGACCACCAGTAGACCGAGGGTATAGATATCTGGCCACAGACTGCGGACACTATGTTCTGCTTTCCGTAGTGGTGTGCTGACCTGTGAGTTGTACAGGATTACACAGTTCTGGCTACTAGTACATGTTAGTTAGTGTTCTCACCAGGATTTTTTCACAGTGTAGGGGTATCTTGGTGCAGCAAAGTCATGTGGTAAGTGATGCAGGTGTGAGCATTTTAAGGGATAGGCGAAATCCGACCCCTGCAATATTTTTTAAATCTACGACCCTCAGCAATACAGTTTTCTGCATTTCAAGGGCAAAATTTAGTGAAATAAAGCCAACGTTTCTTTACCTTTGTTATATAAATACAGAAAAGTCCTTTTGGCTGGTCGGAACATAGCGATGGGGCCCAAATCACAGCATGCAGGATACAAATCACAGCATAGGGTATCTAAATCACAGTGTAGGGGCCCCCTATGCTGAAAAAGGCCTATAGAGAACACTGATCAATATCATACAATGCAATCTCTACAACTGGATAAACATGGAGATTTTTTTCTGTGCATTTCAAGTGACATCCTAAACTCTTCTACAGTATCACTCTATATGGCCTCACTAGAATTATACTACATAGTAAATCTCTGTTTTCATCCAGTTGTAGAGATTGAATCGTATTTGAATATTGTTTACCTGGAAGTCCAACGTTCATAAACAAGTAGCATTAAACTGATAATGCTCAAAAGTAATACCTGGCAAGTGGGACAGGCAATAGCTGTCTTCTGCAGCCTGGCCAATTTGATCAGGCATCCTTCACAGAAAGTATGGCCACACTTCAGCAGCAGAGGGTAACAGGAGTACCCCAGTGGCCGGCTTACATCTGTGAAGAAATTATCATTACAAAAAGTTTATTAATATGAGCGAACACTGTTTTTGTTTACATCTTGGGTAATATCATTTGACGACTGGTAGGCAAAAGGACCACAGCAGATCAAACTACTAATATCGTATTTTCTTGATTAAATGCGCACTTTTTTAACTTTTCAAAATCTGGTTGCGTACTTTATTGAGGTTACTGTCCAGACAAAATCAGAAGAGGACCCCAAATTAGCTGGGAATCGATTAGAACACGGGCATGGCTTGGCTCATAGAATAAATTTTGACAGAAGTGGATAGCATCTGCTTTTTGCTTACCACTGCGTCATTGTCACATTACCACAGTAGCTTTTATGAGTGTAAATTGTAAAGCGGGTCTGCATGCTCCTTTCCGTAAGGCGCAGGCAGGCCTTTTTAATTTCCTGTAATTCATAGGGAAGCTATTTTATTTTACGTAATTCGTAGTGGGATGAAGCATAAAATGTTGGTAGCCTTCGTGAATTTAATGTAAAGCGTAGTCAGCCATCCCGAATTTAGCGTAAATCGTTGTGCGTCAGATTGCAGACCCTCCGTAAAGGGGGAATATTTTTGTTGTTGTCACAGTTTTCACAGTGAATTCTTTACAGTGAACCTTAAAGAATGGCGATAACTTCCCATGTAGTTGCTATAAGTAAAACCATATCTGGATGTTTCAAATGTGAAATTAAAACCAGCAGCTGGAAATAAAATACGACCATAAGCGCCCTCTGTCGTAACATACAGGAACTGCACCATAAAATAAAACACAAACAAACACAGATAAAGAAACAAAAACACATTTTAGTTGACAGAATTGAAACACTATGTTGAAAAATAGAAGGTTATTTTTAATAGAATAATTCATATTCATATAGAAAATGCACGCTTAGAGAGAAAAGACTGAAACATAATTCTTTAAGCTTCCTTGCTTTGTGTTTAGCAGAAAGTATGATGATAAAAAATAAGTTACTTGAACTGGTCAAATTCTACATGGATCTGGCGTTGGGAAAAAGCAAAGTTTACCCCTGTAGCATGCAGGCAATAAAAAGGAAAAAGCACGCTGCATAAATTTCTGAACCAAATAATTTTGCTACCTTGTGCTGCGAAATTCCTGCAACAATTCGGACACGTAGGGCTTCTCTGTAAGTTGTCAGTCATCTCTTGCACATTCTTTCATTAAACTGAGAGAAATATTAGCGAAAACCTCGCCAAATTTCCCACTATTTGTAACAAAACAAAGTTCTCATCTCCCAGAAAGTTATCACGAGCCCTCCATCTTTCCCTCCAAACGGCTGCCAAACGCAAGAGAGGAATGAGATTAATTGAAATAATAAAATAACACCGACTTTATTATTTATATTTTAGCATATACATACATTTTATCTTTATTTTGTAAATTTATTTTAACCGCTTTATGTGATATTTCAATTATTATGTGGTTGATAAATATGTATAAACTTTTTCTTTTTGCCTGCGGTTTATGAAAAGTTTTCCAAGAGTTCGTTACTCTTCGGATATTCTCGGCAAGTTCGTATCATTCCGGGCGGAGCCGATGGTCAGGACCGAGTTTAGCCGAGTATGTCAGACACGGACACAGACGATCTGAGGGCCGGCAGAAGAGGGAGACTCAAGAAGGACCGCTTTACATTTGTTTGCTGAAGAAATGTTTGAATTTGGCCAAATAACTCGCTAGCGGAGAAGTTTTGCCATAGAAAGAAACTCATCAAATGTGTAACTTTATTCACTTCGTTTCATCTACAGATTGTACAAAAATGTGGCAAAGGTCAACGACCGAGTTCCGGAGTCAGGAGAGTCCTGGATTGACACAAATGGATGTAAGGCATTCGACAGCTGTTGTGTTTTCTTTGAAGACGGCGATGGTACGGATGACCAAAACTTGCAGGAAGAGAAAAAAGGACCCTTTGTTTCTGTACTCAACGTTTACCGGGACCTCGGCGATCTCCTGACCTCACCAAAATCGACTGACATCTGTTTGACATCTGGTTTTCATTTTCGAAAATTCCTCGTGGTCTGTCCAGGGGGTCACGTCTGAGACCTCTGAACACAGGAGGAAGTTCCTCGTGAATTTGCCGCCTGCCTGCGATTTCCTATGTCTGAATTTGTGAGTTTTCCTGACAAAACTTGATCATCCTCGATTGCAGGACGTCAAAGTCCACATTGTCATTCAAAAGTGCCGCCATGTTCAGAACTGAGTATCACGACGATCCATAACGCGGTACAGGTATGCGATCAGAAGTATTATTTGAATAATCAAATTATGTAAATTCGTTTCAACACATGTCAACAATAGATTGTTTTTATTCGTGTTGAAGCACTATTTCTTATGTACTTGTACGATCTATGTTGAATATGTTTTGTATTTTAATAATATTGTCCCCCGTAAAATATTTGTAATGGAACGTTCCTATTCAGCCCACCTGTTGACCTGGTGACGTCACGCCCAGGTACCTGACCTTTTTGCACCGCGCCCCCTACCGGTGCTGCTTTGTTGTATCAGGTAACAAAAGGTCAATAACAACAGCTGGGCGCGCATAGCAACCAGTTCATTGTGTACTGAGCACCATAGACGCCGCCATCCTACCAACACCCCATGCATGACTAACCAACATTGCGTGTGAGGCGGAAAAAAGGGGGCCATTTTACGTGACAATTTTGTTCTTTTCTAGGCCCGACTGGGCTGGATAATACAGCCAAAATGACTGAGGTGATGCAAGGACTGGTTTCAGACGCAAAAAGGAACAAATTCTCTACAATTCCGACGCTAACAGACGAAGGTACGTATGCACGAGACGTGTGGTGAAATTGTTACAGTCTCGAATCTGTTGTGATTTTTTTTGGAAGTTCCAGAAGAGTTTCTAATTTGGCAACCCTCTTTATGTTTGTTACAGATGTTGTCAGTGTTTGGGACAATGTTTCAAGCTTTGTGGAGAAGCAAATGTCTATGCAAAAGGTAAGATTTTCTTATGATTAGGGTTTTATTTGAGTCCCTTAAGTACTCTACCTATCCGCCATTTTGGAAAATTTTTATCGCGTATATTTGTTACAAAATATGATAGTTTTGACCATTCCCACCTACAATTTCAAAATGAAAATTGGAATCATTGAAATATATGTATCACCTGTGACAAAAATCACATCATTTCCTGATTCAAATTTCGCATTTTTGCGTTGATTTCAAAAGTTTACATTGTCACAACTTCGGAATTTGTTTTGTAAAAGTTGTTTTGAAAATACTCTTTTACAAAGGATTTTTTCAATTAAAATTGTTTTGACATACTAGGATGTACATATTGGTATGTTTTCCTAACATTGGTTTGATTGCTTTATAGTCTTCTTAAGCTGTTGTTTGAAAGTTTTGTTAAGGTTGTTTTGGATTATTCACTAAGCACCTGTTGAATGTGTTATCCTCATTGTCAAGGTGAAATTTATTAATCATTTGAACAACCTGCTAGTAATACAGAAAACAGCTCAGGACTGAGTTAGAATGTTCGGAAAAATGGTAGCCCCCTTCTTACCGTAAATACATGTAAATTCAGGCTGGGTTCATGTTTGTAGTTTTCATGGTGATGTCTTCAATCCAAACTCGAAAACGCTTTTTAAGTTTGCATTTTTATTCGTATGTCCTTTACATTGTACACTTATAATCATAATATGTTGAAGGCAAAAATTACAAAACATTGTACAGTAAAGATGCGCAAATGTGTGCATGGGCAATCTTCTAACACTGAATCTCAAGTCAAATGCTTAGTTCATTCATTCATTTATTCAGTGACATTTGATCATACCGCCAACTTTTGTCAGTACTGTACATAGCACCATAATTGCCAAGTCGCAACTAGTAGCAGTTGGTTTCTCACTGGCCGCCCGTAAAGGCACATGTGTTGCCATTGCTGTACTTATTATTGTAGCAGTATATGTGAATTTAGTCAGTACTGTTGTTGAGTTGTACTGACTCAAATCCATTGCAAACTCCCCATTTTTTCTCTCTACCTCAAATTCAATCAACTCACCAATGATTTTAAATGCATTCAGAGTTTTGCTTTTTTTAAGTTTTAGTGTGTTATTATTCTCTTCCCAAAGTTTTAGTATCATTTAAATTTAAAAAGAAGATATTATCTAATTTAACAGTTAAGGAGGGGCGAGAAGAAGTGTTTTATTACTGAAAAGAAATGCTTCACTTCATAACTTCAATTTTTAGACAGGCAGTGAAAGTATTATCTGTCCCAACATGCAAATTCCCATCCCAGGACAACCATAATCCAATATCTCAACCAGGGATCGAAATCCTTTTTTTTTTTTTGCTACCTGCAAAATTGCAAGTTGGCAAAAATTTTACATGCAATTTGAGAAATTTACATGCAAAATACAAACTAGGCGGCGATGGCGACGAGTATCGCTAGCTTGAATCGGTGAATTTTTATTACATTTAGTAAAGCTACCGGAGAAAGTTACTGGCAAAAACAAGAAAGGATAAAGACACATGTCAATTTTTCTTTTTTTTCTAAGAGTAGGGGGTCTAATTCCTCATTATTTTTCCAATAGGCCAGGTATTTTCAACATGCAAGATTGCAAGTTCAGAATAATTTTACATGCAAATCTCAAAAATTATGTGCAAATTGCAAGTTACGTATGTGTATTTCGAACCCTGCCAACAAGACATTCCGTAAAAGGTCTGTGGTCATAGTCCGCTGCTCGTAAAAAGTTGTTCACACAACAACGGTCCTCCTTTGTTTGAAGTTGCTACAAAAATAGGCGTCAGTAACCGGCAGTGCGACATGTGTCGAAGGGTCGTATTTCAATCCACGTCTTCAAGAGTCCTCCAGACTTACTTAAGTTACAAGCAAACACCAAGTCTTAGCGCTATCGTTGGCAAGTGTGTTTGTAGTATCGATTGCAAGTTGCGAGTTTAGCTGTCAACAAAGGAATTGGCGTGGGAAGTCCAAGGGCTTTGAGAACTCAAAACAATACCTGTATTTCAATGTTGTGGTATAAACAGAAAGTGCAACATTGAACCTAAAAGTAAGGTTTAGACATTCAAGAAAACTTTAAATGCAATAATTCTTGTGATATCTAATTTCATGTAGATTTAAAGCATGTATTTTAGATTAATGACCTCAAAAAATGTCTTCAATCCATATTAATTTTTTAATTTTTTTTGTTCTAGTCTAAAGAATACTGTTTGTTTGTGTAGTTCCAGACATTTACCCAGTGTTGCTACAATATCAGCAAGGTCAATTGAAACTGTTTAGCTTATAAAGTCAGGTATTTCCAAATGGTTGTCCTGTCTAGGTGCTATAACAATGGGATGTATATATATGTCCCCGTGGCCCAACTGGTAATAACCTCACAATTGTGCTCCTAGATTCTAATTAGTTGGACACCCTGTTCAAGTCCAGGAGTTGGAAGGGCTTCTCGGTTGTGCTGCACTCATCTGGGTTTGGAAGGGCAGGGCTCGAAATACTGGGTGCATGTGTACCCAGGTGCACCCAAAATTGGAGCTGTGCACCCAATTATTTTCTGTGGGTGCACAGGGTGCACCCAAATATTTCTTATGTTTATGTATGTAAAGATATCAAAGTATACTAGTACACGTCATATTCTCGAAAGATGATAAAAATGTCTGTTATGGTACTTGTTTAAGAATTTGATAGCTTGTAACTAAGTTTTATCATTAGATTATTACTTAAATTTAAGTGGTGCACCCAAATTTCTTTTGGTGCACCCAATTTTTTAAGCTGGGTGCACCAGTGCACCTAATCCAAAAAATGAATTTCGAGCCCTGAAGCCAAGGGGTGTAAAATGGGGATCCCTTGTTCCAGAAGGTTCCTAATAGTAATAAGCATGTTAAAGGCTAGCAACCCCTCCCTGTAAAAATTTTTCTGTACCTTGCAACAGAAACAGCAAGGGAATCTGATGAACTTATATATGTGCCACTAGGCCCTACTGTACAAGGTGAACAACAATAACAAACTTAAGTTTACTGAAATTGTGTGCCAAAGAATGGCAAAGTTTACTTGTAAGATACAAATGACTTCTGAGGTTTGTAAAAGATTTCCTGATGCAGTATTTCCCTGTAAAATGATGAAAAATCATGATTTCATTTCCAACCAATCTGCAGTAATTAATATTTGCTATCCATATTTTCCACTCAGGGGGTCCACATAGCCGGGCTGGGCACGTTTACGTACGTCCACAAAAAGTTGGACGTGGGAAACAACAAGTACATCCTGATCCAGCGACCAGTCTTCCTCTTGGCTGAGAAGTTTGCACAAACTCACCAACTGGAGGCCACTAAACACTACACCACAGGTGAGTCGCTATACTATTCAGTTTGATGATATTGTTACAGGTAAGCAATAAGGGAAACCTGCTTTACGATTGTCGTCTTTGAATTTTGAGACCTGTTGGTCGCCCACGCATTTCCAGACACCTTTTGGTCGCCCACACATTCCGGTCAATTTAGTTACAAAAGAAGTATACACTAGTACTGTATGTCTTCCCTTTGTTTGAGGCTGCAGTACTGTCATGGATTACTAGAGGGTGCTTGAGTACCACCTGTCGTTTCTGACAAATTGTACTCAGTAGGGCTGACGTCAGAGTTGTGTTTTAACATGCTTTCATATGGACAGCTCTAACACTGATGTCCGCCCAATAGCAACATGTAAATCTCACTCCTACAAATCATGTCAACAACTTACATTTTCCTCCCACATAAATTATACTAATAAGCAATCCTATATTCGGTACCAAGTACATCATGACTAGTCACATCAAAAACCTCGAAACAGTAAAAAAAAAGGTTTCCATAGCTTGAAGAAAAGAATTTCAGTAATTTTTCATTGACCGTCATTACACACATTCTTGAGCACTGACTACATTGAAGTGAGACACAAAAGAGCTAATGCCTATCATTGAAGTTTAATAGAGTGAGCAATACCTTGGTAACACAATCCTAACAATCATTGAAAAATACTTTTACACATCAGCAGACAAGGTTCCAAATCCTTCTTTTCATCATTAGGTTACCAAGTGGGCAACCTCACTCAAAAGCTAGGTTGTCTTTGAACATTTCAGGTTGCCACAGGTCCAAGACCCAACTAGCAATCTCAAGCTCAGCAAGTGAATTCTCATACTTAAAGTTAAAGGTTTAGCATTAGTTTGGTTATCATCATTTTAAAGATTGTACATATGGTATGAAAAAATCACACATGGAGGAAAATGTCAAGAAGAAAATCCCCTAAATTTTTGAGCGTGCCAGTCGCCTTTTAAAGTTTTCTTCTTTTTAGCCGTTGTATTCTGAGTAGAGTAGAGTAGAGTAGAGTACTTTCGGTTGGGTAGGAGACGTGCTCCAGTTTGAACCGCTCTTTCGTTTCAGCATACAGTCATTGTTGGTTTATGGGGTTTGTCCAGCGCTCTGTAGTTGAACATGATGGGATGGTTTTCCATGGCTCTGTCTAGCCTCGATTTGAAACTGTTGACAGTTGGTGCTGTAACTACTTCTTCGGGAAGTGCATTCCACCACGGCACTACTCTGTTGCTAAAAAAGTCGTGTCTTTTGTTGGTGTTTGATATTGGCCTTGATAAACGTAGGCTGTGCCCTCTCGTTCTCCCATCCTTCTTGATTTCTGGTATGCATGGCTCGGTGTCATGTAATCCGTGTGTATATTTGTAAGTGTTGATGAGGTCGCCTCTGAGTCTCCTGTACAGTAGGGTAGGGAGTTTAAGGGTTCTAAGCCTTTGCTCGTATGTGAGATCCCTCAGTCCTGGGACTCTCTTAGTTGCACGTCTTTGTATGTTTTCTATGGTGTCTACTAGTTTCCAACTCCCAGGTGACCAAATGGGGGCCCCGTACTCGACGAGAGGACGTACTAAGGATTTGAAAAGGGCGATGAAGACTTCTTTATCAACGTATCGGAAAGTTCTCCAGAGCAGCCCTGTCATCTGGTTTCCCTTGGAGGCTATTGACAAGATGTGAGCTTCAAAACTTAGGTTTCTGTCCACTTTGATGCCAAGGTCCTTTTCCTCTGTAGTGTTTTCCAGGTTCACAGTCACACCATGGTGGTCAGTCATGTGGTAGTTGAAGGGGGGATGACCCGCTCCAAGTCTTAGAACAGTGCATTTATTTGGGTGAAACTTCATCTGCCAGGTCTTGGCCCAGGATTGCAAATTGCCGAGGTCATCTTGTAGTGCCTCACAGTCGATAGCTTCTCTTACTGTGCGGAAGACTTTGGTATCATCCGCGAACAGCTTGAGATCGCTTTTCACTGAGTGTGGCATATCGTTCACGAATAACAGGAACAGGACGGGGCCTAGCACACTCCCTTGTGGGACGCCGCTCGTAACTATGGCCCATTCCGAACATGCCTGATTTACGTGTACTCTCTGTTTTCTGTCAGATGCTGATATGATAAGCTGTATAAACTGAAGCAGCCAGAATCGTTAAAGTAAAAAGTGCCGATGTTTTGCATCACAAGTCATAATATTTCACAAAACCAGCATTAAAAACACCAACACCAGAAACCAAGTTGCATCAAACTAAAATATGGTAGTGCAGTACAACTGGGTGTCTAGCACATAAATCTTTCTCCGCACGCTAAGAATTTATTACCGTAATGACTATATTGAGTAGATTGAATTAAATTTTTATTATGGGTACATCAATTCTTTCGCCATGCACATGCATTCACCTGTCACTGATACTATCAGTTGAGGATAATTGTATTCTGGAATGCCATTGTTGTTCCGTAATGATTGTTCCACATGAATTGTGGTGAGAAGTGGGTAATATCATAGCGGACAGGTACACGCAATTATGTAGTTACTGTCACCCGGAGTGTTCTGTTTGTTGTGACGAGACTGTAACTGTATAGCTACTGTTGCTGGGAGTGACAGCAGTTGTTATGGGTTCATGGATACAACAGTTGCCCTATCAATGTTTTGTGTGTGTCGTGAAGTATGTAGAACACACCAAGGCTATTACATCATATTTCCAAACCCGGACAAAAAATAGAAATGTATTAGGTAAAAATAATACATTCAAATAATGCCCACAACTATTCTCTTTACATCTTAAGCATAGTTTTATGTTGTGTTTTTTGTATCATACTTTTTGGTCTGGAAAGCTGCCTGGTTGGGCTTGGGTTTTTATATCAAAATGTGCAGAAGGCATACATGGCTGTAGTGAAAAAGTTAAAGTGAATTGAGGATTTACTCATTTTTGTGGAAAAAAAAATGGGCATACTATCCAAAAGGATCACAAGCTTTTATAACTCTGATACATGGGCTTTTATAAAGGGATCACTCAGGTGACCTCAGTACGACTGTCGCAAGTATCTGGAGCGAGCTGCCATTCGGCGCAACTCAGGTGACCTCAATAAGACAGTTATTGCCCCAGGTGCGGCCAAGGTACTGTAGGTTTTCAACAACTCACAATGCACCATCGCACGTGTGGGGGTTCTTTAACGTGCGTGAGGTATGGCTCTCCCCAGACACGGGACCTCAATTTAACGTCCTATTCGAGGGACGGCCCTAGCCGAAGCTAAGTACTCATTTTCACCTGAGTAAACGGTGCACACACCAATTCTTCGGCGACAGGGGTCCGAGATAGTGCGCGACAAAAATGTGACGAAAGGGTCTCGAGGGTCCGTGTTTGAGATCAAATTTCTCATAATCTGCTGCAAAGTGGCATTTAATACTGGCATGGCTAAAAAGCGTAAGAAGTGATGTGTTTTTGGTGCAAATTGGTTTTGGGCCCGAGTGTCACTTCCTTGTATTTCTACGCGTTGGAAGTGATTCGCCCGTTGTCCCAGATTCCCCGTCCATATGCGGTCTGTGAGCCGTGTTGCTATGCCTCGCGCGTCGGGTTATTGTAAAAATCTCAGTGTTACGATTTTCTTAATTTTTTGCTTCATTAATCTTAGATGTATTCTCTTTCCGACAATATCAGTCATTTTCATGACTAAAATATAGGTGATGGGTTTATTTCCACGTCAAAGTTCCCCTTTTTTGCATACTTTTTTACGTGAAAAAACTTTTCTCCCCCCAAAATTATGACAAGTAGAGAGAGTGAAGAAACTGAAAACCGGCTGTTCTTAAAGCTGGAGTGATACCCTTCATTCCCATATACGGCTTTTCTGCTTTAGATTTATTTTCTTGAAGAGACGGCCTCTCGACTTGAGGGTGCGCAGCCTCGATTTGAGACCCCAAATAAACTGGGGTGTGCACCGTAAAGGGAGGAAACTCGTGTTAAGTGCCTTTCCCAAGGGCACAAGATCGGTGACTCAGCAGCCGGATTTGAACCAGCGACCTCTTGGTCACGGGCCGAACACAGTCCCGCTGTGCTATGCGGTCCCACTTTGTGCGGTTGGCTTGAATAAATGTAAGACTTACTTGTGTACAAAGAACTACATTTTTATATAATTGAAGAGATGTTTGCTTTAATTTTAAACAACCATTTTATACTTCTCCCCCCTCTAGGTGAAATCCCAGTGGTCCAGCTGAACTTCGCAGCCCTGTCCCTGGAGACGCCATTTGACCGTGACACGGTAGAAGCATGCGTACGGGAGGTCCTGGGGGCACTGTCGCGGGCCGTGGGCTCCCGGAGGAACGTGGAGTTCACCTTCAACGGCATCGGCAAGCTGCAGATCCGAGACTCCAAGGTCAAGATGAAGTTCTACAAGGAGTTCCTGACGTGTATGGATGGATCGGGAAGATTAGTGGATGCACTGAAAAATGTAAGTACTGTAAAGCTTTAAATACTTGTGTTGGTTTTATTTCTATGTTGAAGAGGTCACCACAAAAAATTGTTTCCTTTATATTATTACATGTACTACCTGTAGTGTAACAAATAGTTTACAGTTCTTGACTTGAATATTTTGATACAGCAATCCTCAGATTGTCGGTTCAATATGGTCTTAAACTGTTATCAATATGTTTTCCCTCCAGCGTCCTGGGACAGCTGATTCTGTCATGTCCGACAGAATGACACCTACCAGACCTCTGACTTCTAACACATTAGTATTACCAAGGTATGTATGTCTTGGTGTTGTTGTTTAACTTTGTAGTGCATAGGGTCTATTTGGGATTATGATTGGAATAAAGAAATAGTGGCATTGAGAGGGAGGAGTTTTTTTTTGGTGGTGTCAAATAGCCGAGTGTCCATGCTAGGATTGGATTCCTGGCATTCTTGGCTAGACATTGTGTCCTTGGGAAAAGCACTAAATACACTTCTGTAGCAGGGTATATTATTACAGACAGGGGTTGCCGCCTTCTCAACTGTGAGGCTGCGAGCTCCAAGTTTAGCTAAGGGACACCCCTATATCTATTGATAGCCATAGCAATGTATTTGTTACCGTATGTAGCATCAGTTTTAAGCAATAATTATAAATGTATATCTTGTACTTCAGTTGTGTTACGCTTGCATCAGTTACTGAAAAAGTATTACACTTTGACCCAAGATGATTACATGTAAATATTGAATCAATAGTACAAGAAGAAGAGATAGATCCTCCAAATGTTCAATGGCATTGACTGTCCTTTTCTACAGGATATCCCCTAAGGGAGAAGGACTAAATCTTGAAGGTGAGGAAACCAAGAAGCCGACCATGCCCACTATAGCGGAGGGTGCAGATGAAGAGGAGAGGGAAGAACATGTAGAGATGGAGGAGGGAGGACAGGGAGAGGAAGAACAGATGATGGAGGAAGAAGTCAAAGGTTTGTATGTGCTAACTATGTCATACCTGATAATGTCAAGAGTTTGTATTGGACTCGTCAGCCACAGCCAGACAAACCATTCCTTCATGATAGGACAACGTTATTCAGGGCTCGAAATTCATTTTTGCGATTAGGTGCACTGGTGCACCCTGAGCTTAAAAAATTGGGTGCACCAACAAAATTTTTGGGTGCACCACTTAAATTCAAGTAATAACCTAATAATAAAACTTAGTTACAAGTTATCAAATTCTTAAACAACAGACATTTTTGTTAACTTTCTAACACTTGTTAAGATGTCAAGAATATGATGTACATGTATACTAAGTATACTTTGATATCTTTACATACATAAACCTAAGAAAATATTTGGGTGCACCCTGTGCACCCAGAGAAAATAATTGGGTGCACAGCTCCAATTTTGGGTGCACCTGGGTGCACATGCACCCAGTATTTTGAGCCCTGTTATTGGTCGTTTGATCATTTTCAACGATGTCAACGGACAAAGAGATGTCAACGGACAAAGAGACAAGCACCTGATAATGTTCCAAACACTCGGGTGGTTTTGGACAGGCTGATAGTTTAGGTTTAAATATCACACATAATGTAGCCATTCATTACCTGCATGTATGCAGGTATGGTTTTGATGCTGGTGGAAACTTTTCGGTAGCCGGGGATGTAGGGCGCTGTATCT
>NC_049987.1:4008697-4039072 GCF_000003815.2 Branchiostoma floridae | reverse complement strand
CGATGCTGAACTCAGGTGTGATTTTGGGCCTCATGGCGCTTGACCTTGACATTGAAGGTGGCATTTTTGGTGTTTTTGGGGCACTTTTGGCGCTGTGTGTCCGGAACGATACGCGCGATTGCGACGATTTTTGGTGCATGGGTGGGGGGTTGTTGCCTGTTGCCTAGGATTGACTTTGGGCCTTGTCGCGTTTGAACTTGACCCGGCAGGTCGAATTTTGTGTCCGGGAGGGGTGTTTCCGGAGTTATATCTTCTGAACGGCTGGTGCTGGCGCGATGATATTTGGCACATGTGTCGGCGGTGGCTGAATAATGCTCAATTTTGATTTTGGCGCCCTTGGTGCTTGAACTTGACATTTTAGGTTACCTTTTGTGCGGGCACGGGGCGTGCGCTGTATCTCCGGAACGCAAGGTGCCATTGTGTTGCCATTTGGTACGTGAGTTGTTTGTGGTGTCCTGGTGGTCAGGTTTGATTTTGGGCCTCCTAGTGCTTGAACTTGATACTGTATAGGTTGACCCTGTTTTAGTGTGGTTGGGGCATCCTCCCAATATCTGCTTGGTTTTAAAAACAGATTATGGTTGGGTGTAGAACCATCATCTGGCCTGGGCCACCTTCAATGTATCAGGTTACTTAGTGGCACTGACAGTTTGCCAGATGACGGGAGTGTGCCAGATTATATATCTGTTGGTCAGGTATAATTGGAGTTTGCTTATTACTCTTTGTGGTGTTTCTAGAGCTGTATAGTACTGAGTTTTAAGCTCCGGTACAAGTTCCTTTACCCTGTTGGCAATCATGGTTGAACTTGAACTTAAACAGAAGAAGATGCAATTTTCTAATGTGGAGGAGAACTGTATAGAGTGTGGGCATAAGAGAAAGGTATGTGTATGATTTGTCCTGTGTTTCTTTTTGTTTCTTTGGTAATGCCATTTCCATACTGTATACAGGTAATTTGTTGTTTTGGGCTAGTCATATTCGCTTGGTTTTTGGGCCTGCTTAATCTATGTACAGGCAGGGTTAAGTGGTGGAGGCTTAGCTTTGTTCTGTTTTAAATTCAGTATTGTTTGTTGCATTTTGTCGCGGCAAATATATGATGAAATTCCCCTTCTAAGCAACTGCTCATTGGTTTGTGGGGATGTTTGCTGGGTGTTTGCTTTGACTACAACAGCTTCTGAACTTTTCAAAGCTTCCATTGCCAGCAGCTTGCCATCTATAAATGGGATTGACAAGGACATTTTTCATAGTAAATTATGCTGTTAAATTTGGCTTAGATACTACAGGAGATTTAGGTTTGGGTTGGATGGATTGAATGAAAATATCATACCACCCTGGGGACAAACTGTTGCTGCTGCATGGGGGCTACCACTATTCATGTTGTCTAATGTCTATGGAACTACAGATAAAAGTATCATTGGTCAAATTATGCGAGTAACATTCCGATGTCAAGTGAATAACACCCCAGAAATAAATCTTTAATGAATATCATTGGAAGAACACAAACCAAGGAGACTTAGCAGCTGCATTAGGTCAGTACATTGAAATAGGAAGATATTAGTATATCATGTGACAGAGTAACTACATGTGCATGGGCCATCTGAGACAAAAAAAGGTAGCGTCTCAACAACTTCAAAGTACTGTGGTTGGTTACATACTTAAGAAATCCAAAATAAGTAATGTTCATCCCTGTCCAAACTTACAAATTCAGAAAATGGAATTTCAGAGTCAGACTTTTGCATGGTGCACAACCAACACAGTAAAAAGCTCATTTTTCCAACCACGTACCACAGACAAAAAGGCAAAAATACACAATAGGTCTACAGAAACCCAATACATTTCATGCAGGCCTGAGGTCTACGAACTCTTGTTAGTAGTATGATTCACCGACTTTTAAACTATTGTGATCACCACTTTCCAATTCTCTTTTAAATTAATAGGTAAGTGGCAAGAAAACCCATGTGATGTGTGATCACAGTGTAGTTCAACCAAATTGGCAATGACATGTTTGAACAGTTTGTGAGAATGAGGAATCCCTTAAACTTTGTGTTTCAACTAGAAAGAAGTGGGTATCTGACTTTCATCAGAGCTAAAGTTGATCCACACACCACAACTCAACAGTCCAACTCCTTCACCCGATGTTACTGATATTTAAAACTAATAAAAGGGTGTCAGTAGTAAAGTAATGATCACAATGGTTTGAATTTTGATAGACATTGGTTCAATAAAGGTTTTATACTTGATAACTATGGCCCAGGAATTTTTAGTTTTCCATCTAATTTCTGTTCAAGACCATAAACTTATTTATCGACCCTTGTAGTGTTGTAGCTCAATCTAAAGATTTCATTGAGTGTGTAACAGTTGTTTGAAACAAATGTCAGCTGTAATATATACTAACAGCAATTCACAGGTTTTCACAAGACCTGGTGAGCCGGTTAGTTGTAGTAAACATAAAGCCACACCAATACTTCACAACATCCGACCAGAATGACGTAGAAGCCACTTCACGATCCACATATTACAGCTAACCCGTAAATAATGAGGGGTTATCACCATGCTTTATTGTATGGTGTACCTGTGTTAACTGGGTGTGATAAGGGGCCCTTATCCTCCATTGTGTGACGTATCAAGGTGAAATCAGGATAATGAGGGGTTATTAGGAAAGCATTATTGTGTGTGTAGTGGGAGGGGTGTATGTGTGTATTGAAGTGGGTGTCCTGTGCATGGTCTTTTAGTTTAAGGTAAAGTCCCTGTTACGAAAACAAAGAGAGGGATTATTTTTGATAAGCCCCATTACATTTTTGTTTTTAAAAAGTTAAGCCAAATCTTTAGGTTTAGCTCAACAACAATCTTCTGATATGTTTTAAACTTTCAAAGTCCACTGTATTTTTAATGCACAGAATACTGAATGTCAAATGTGGTTTGTATGGAATGTGTTGGGAAGGACTTCAAAGTTTGCAACCTAACCAAAGAAAACCCGCTGTACAGAGCCACTTGGAAGTGTGGTGTGAAGACTAGCCAATCGCTGCCTATGTGTCCGGGACCAATGCAGCAGTATTGGACGCTACTTGTATGATTTTCCTGTAGCTTTGGCCCTGTAGTTTTCAATAATTGTGCTAGGCCCTGCAAAGCTCATTTCAAACAAATCTACTATTTAAAAATTGCTACATATGCACAATATATGAATTTTCCCTTCTAAATCTTCCAATCTGCCGTTGATTCGGATAAGTCTCATATTCCAAAAATGGTCCCACCCCAACAATGCCAGCCCAGAAGAACATCTGATAATATTCTATAGCCGAGACTTCCTCTCTGATTCACTCCATAGTCCTTCTGACAGAAGGGGGAGTGACAGAAGAATAATAGCTCCTTTGACAAGGAACTGACAGCTGAATAAGAACCATCATGCATATTTTATCCAGCTGTTTGTTGATACCCCGCTGTGACTAAGCAGCTCGGTAGTTATCTGTTGGGCTGGGCATTGTCATAAAACCGCTTCATCTAAATTGCATGCCGTTAGAATATAAAGTACCATCTCGTAGGGTAGGGCATGTGCGTGGTCACATGACTTGCCATAGCAACGCTACAGACATTCCCCCGCTATAACCGGCGGTGTTTGCGGGAGTTGTGATCATTTTGAGTAGACCTACCCCAGGAGAGGTGTCACCATGCCTCAAGTCTCGGAGATCTCCCTGAACTGTATTCTGCCCCCCTTCTACCAGCCAAGCGTGCCCAGCTCCAATGCCAAGGGGACTGTTATAGCCGCCAGTAAGTTCTTTTCCCTAGGACGGTATTCAGCACGGGGAAACTTTCTCAAAAGTCACTTTTATGCATCTAATGATATTAGTTTAAATGCTTGTAGCATGAAGTAATAGATAAACTCTAAGTAAGAGTGCACAAATTTGATGATACTATTAGTATTGAGTGATAGTCAATGTAGAATAGTAAATCTAGATCTAGAGGCATAGGATAGGCTGAAAATGTTTAGAGTGGTCACACAATTACCACATTTACAAAATCCAAGTTGTAATATTATTATTACGGATCGTTGCTAGTATAATTTTCTTAGCAGAGGTTTTGGTAGTACTTGCCGCGCTTTCTTTGTGAGGCAAGGGGGAAAAAAAAAACCATGGCCACTACCAGCCTCTGCTTGGAGAATTACTAATTTTAAGATTTCCTGTCACTAATGTTGGTGAGGAATTGATTCGCTAACGGAGGACTGTTTTTTTCATGCCTGACTTGATCAGTCCCTGCAAAAAAGTGCAGGAGAACGTGCAAGACTGGCAAGAGTATATTAAGTAAGTGTTGGCATGGTGTTAGATTCAGTCACACTGTTCCAACTAATCTTGTCACTGGTGTAAATTAATTACGGTGCAGTAAGTTTTCATAATGGTGTAACAAAAATTTTTACTTTTAAAGCCATAAAGTGGTGTTATGGGATAGTGACAGGATTTTTCAACCACAAATTTGTTTTCAGTTTTATGTTCTTTACTAAAATGCATTACCCAAATCTCAGTTTCAAACCTTGGCATTAACATATTAGAAATTAGCACTCAGTTTTTATATACGTTGCCATATGTATGTTGTGTGTTCGTTTTTCGAGATTCAACTGAATAAATATTGGTGCACATTGGAAATTTCTGCACGACATTAAATTTCTGCACGTTTTGCATTGGAATCTCTTTAGAACAACCCTTTTGTAGGGTGACCATGGTAGCGTCCATTAATACAGAAAACATGCCCAAAATTGCCCCCACTAAACGCATTCCTAACTCTGTAGCAACCCTCAATGGCAGACAGGATGCATTCTTTCCTGCCATTGTTATGTCAATCACCTGTCATGAATGAAAACTGGACGTTCATATCTATAGCTTTGTTGTTAGGCTCTGTTAACCTACCACAGTGCTAAAGGACAGTGTGAGCTGATTAATTATTCATGTGTTGCCATGGCAACAAGAGATATGTGCCCATGATGACTTGCAGAGTGTTTGACACTCATAAAAAGAGAATCTGAAGTTGTCTCTCAAGAGTGGTGGATGTGGAGCTGATTGTTTACTGTTGCCATGGTGATATTGATGACACCTTTTAAATGTCACTTGCGCTTTTACTGTAGCTAGTATCCTTTTTACCGTAATGTACTGTAATGTATTTGCCACTTGATTATGTTGATTATGTTGTTGATCTTCGGATACGAAGAAACTGCCATCATCATCATGTTGTTATTTATGCCTCATCTGTGTAAAATTATTTTAAAAAAGTGGTTGTTGACCATACTTTTTTATTTCAAAGCAAATATTATATACAATGTAGTTTATAATGTGCTTCTTCAATAAGAACATTTGTTTGTATTCTAGAACAGACTGTTATCATATATGATAGCAAGCGATATTCATTATTTTCCTTTTCATTTTGTACATTTTCTCAGCTATTTCAGATCTAAAAGAATACTGCATATCTGTAGTGTTTTAAACCAGGTACATGTATTTCAAGTACATTTCTGCAGAGTATACGAAGTATAATTCCTTCAAATATTATTTCTGTCATATATTCATACAGTTATAGAGTTGTGATGTAATAATTCCATGGTGATCGTACTAAATGATCTAACAATTTGTGGTTTCCTCCTTTGTTTTGTAGAATCCAGGTTGTCGGCGCCCCCTAGCAGGGCAGGGTCGCGACTGCAGGCTCCCATTGCCAAGGTGTCAGGAGTCAACCTGTTGGAGGAGTTTCAACCCCCTCTTACTCCAGCCAAGTCTCCCTGCTCTGTTAAAGATGGGTAAGGACAACATTTCTTTTTTCTTCTTCTTCGACTAGGGTTCAAAACAGGGGTCTAGCCAGCGTCCGTTTTACCATCAATTGACGGAAATTTGCTGCGTCTGACGGAAAAATTTTAAAACCAATCCGTCAACCTTGACGGACAAAAATCCTTGGTGGAAGCTACAGGCGGCTTGGGGATGCCGTCCACGGCCGTAAAAGCCAGACACTGTTTGTTTTGCTATTGTTATGATTGTTGACAATGTGTGTCGCGCCCTTTCGCATACGATAATCTCATTAAAACCCATTTTTCAAGGCCTCAGTTCAGTCCTTCTAATTAATTTTCGCGGTTTTCGCGACGATTGTAATTGGCTGACGGAAAAAAATTTCGAGCTGGCTAAAGCCCTGGTTCAAAATACCAGGCAACCACATTTTGATTAGCACAACTTAAGTTTTAAACTCAAGAATCAGTGTCATGCAAGCGGCCTACCACTGTGTACACCAAGGATGAAAGTCAACATAAATGTAACTGCAATCGTTAATCTTAAATAAAAGATAGTGATAATGATAGGTAGAGCATAATGAAAAATGCTCAAATTACGGCACGCTCAGTGCTATTTTCCTGGACGTTTTTCCTTTCTAAAAATTTTCTTACCATGAATGAACAAACTCATGTTATCTAAAGTAACATTCAAGTTCACTAGCAAAGCTTGAGATTTCATTTTTGAACCTGTGGCAACCTGAAATGTTCATGGGCACTGCACCAGTACAGTAAAATGTAATGGAGATCTCACTTAACAAACAAACAAACAAACAAACAAACAAAAAAACAAACCAGCTGGGCAACCTGTCTATAAGAAGTGTTTTGAGCCCAGCCTTTGGGCCCTGTTTTGTTTTCCATATAGCAGATCAAATTAGAAAATAGTCAGAAGAAGCTGCAGTATACAGAGAATTGACACTTTCGATATCTTTGGTTTCAGCCGCTCACCACCAAAGAGTCCCCACCCTCCAAAAACACCACCTCCCTCACAGATGCAAGTTCGCATCTCAGGAGCCCCGCCCGAGGTTCACCATGTCCTGGCCCCGCCCAGGACGGCGTGCTCGGAACACACGGGGTCGGGAGGCGACATGTGCTACCTGTGCTACCAGCGGGCGGCGAGGAACATCCCGGTCTCGTTCGCGGAGGAACGCAGGAGGAAGGAGTTGGAACAGGACAGGTTGCTGCAGCAGTATCAGCACATGAGAGACACAGAGGCCATCGCAAAGGAACAGGTATGTAGTAACCAACTTAATCCCTCCTTACTCAAGGAAATACGACAAGTAAACTCACAGACCCACACATACACAAAACAACGTGTGTATTCCCTGCTTTTGGAACCAGAAGCTGTGAGTTTGATTCCGTCTGTGCGACTCCCCCGACATTCATGCTACTGGAAAGGGTTGCAGTCCTTAGGACAGGACGTTAAAGCAGTAGTTCAAAGTTTGTAGGTTGTGCTTGTTGAAAAGAGCTAGGGGAATTTTCCTGGTACAATTATGAACCTGTAAATACTGTACATAACATCTGTCTTCTTTGGCACGACCAGTGGAAAAGTAACTCTTCAGTGAAAGCTAGTAGTACCGTTTAATCAAACTGACACTACAAATCCACACAAAACATGTTGTAAAAACAGCTCTCAGAAAAGGCACTTAATTTCTCCATTGATCAGATGCGCAATCGTAAACTAGAATCCTGAAAGAGAGTCACTCTTTCAAGTCTATTGTATCTAAATCTCCAAGGTACACAAAAGTACCGCTGGGGACGTAGTCAACAATAGGGTGAAATATAGTATGTCAGGGGTGCATACCTTGCATGTATTGTACTGAATGGTTATGAATATATTATGACCCACAGTCAAGTGCTGCTAGCAACCATTATCAATACAATAGGCAAACATGATATACGTGCATTACAATTACATGGGAATGAACGATAGCCATATTAATAATAACTCAGTTATACAGAATACTAAATGCTTGAGGAGACTTGATGTATTAGATCCCCCCCCAAAAAAAAATGATATTAGATTGTATTAATCAATAACAGGTTGACTTTATGTCTGTGCTACAGTATCCATCTTAGTTTTTTGAAGTAATTTTACCTCCTACACTTTTGATATTTACATGTAGCCTTGTCATATTCTTTACCTATTAATATTACTCTTGCTGTACAGCTACTTTTCCAATGGTCAGAATCAGCAAAAAGAAGACAAGAAATTTGACTAAACCTTTTCTTTCCTTCCTTACCTCAATACAGGAACAAGTGATGGCTAACCGACATCACAACCAGAAGGTGGCAGCCTTCAACTTGGGCGTGTCGGAGGCACTCAAGGCCAAGAAAGCCAAGAGAGACATGAACTTCCACGTGAGTTAGACCTTTGTGTCAGGGTTTGATAAGCACGTATCCAGAACATAATTCACATATGGTACATGCAGGGCTCGAAATTCATTTTTGGGATTAGGTGCACTAGTGCACCCAGCTTTAAGAATTGGGTGCACCAAAAACATTTTGGGTGCACCACTTAGATTTAAGTAATAACCTAAGAATAAAACTTAGTTACAAGTTATCAAATTCTTAAACAAGTACCATGACACACATTTTATTATCTTTCTAACACTTAGATGTCAAGAATATGATGTATACTTAGTAAATTGATATCTTTACATAGATAAACTTAAGAAAATATTTGGGTGCACCCTGTGCACCCACAAAAAATACTTGGGTGCACAGCTCCAATTTTGGGTGCACCTGGGTGCACATGCACCCAGTATTTCGAGCCCTGTACATGGCATGGCATCCAAAGCTACTATTATTATAGCTGCTGAGCTCCTTTGTCCTCTGTGGTCAATGTTGCATTCGAGTACGACTGACCGTGCATACAATCTCTCTTTGGGCAGAACCTACAGGGCTCGAAAAAAATACTTTTGTCTGTCAACTTGCACCATTTAGATATAAACCCAAAAGTGGACAAAACAACCTTTAGAATGTACTTTATACAGTTACTTGTTTTTAAACTGAAAATATGTAACTGCCTTGCATAGAACCTAAATAAAAAGTTACATGTTGATGTACTCACAATAATTACAAACTATCAGTGATCATCATTACTGTCCTCATTCTCATGTATAGGAATCACAAGGACATGTCTCAAAAATCTGGTTGCAGGTTAGACATACATAGACATCAGAAATACCTCTAACCTGCATATGCAGGTGGTATTTCAAGTCCTGACCTATATACGGGATATCAACCTTGTATATGCCAACGGCACCTTAAAAAATTACGTTCTGGATACGTGCTGGTTTGATATCATTAGTGTTAAGTAAAGCCATTTGTTGGTAATCAAATTCAGTGAGATTTCATGCTAAGAGGTTGTCCTATATGTTAGACTGTGTGCTATGTTCCATACCTCCAGTAAAAGTTGATTGAACGTTGAATTTTGTGTTTAAAAGTTGTTTCCGTTGTTATTCTAGCGTGGGCTGGCCAGCGGACCTCATGGCAAGGTCTGTGGAGATACATATACAAACAGGAACAGGCCATTTTTGTCCAGGGAATTCTAAACGGGCCATTTGGAAACTTTTTCTTTGAAATCAAGGAGGACATTTTCCAAACAAGTTGCTCTGAAAAATTCCCATGAACAACGACAGTCGGTTTCTTTTATTTTGTAGCTGAGTGGTGTGGTGTGCTTAATATAATATGGGTTACCTTAAGAAATTAGCTCTCACGTGTGTGCTTCATTGAAAATTATTATAATCAGGGGTGCCTAAATATTCAATTTTACGGAATTTGAAAGAGTTTTATGGAATACATATGATCCTTACTCTAAGAAGAACTTGTATGAATTCCTGAAATTTTTTATGTTTCTTAGTAGTGGATCACATGAATTCCGTAAAATATGTATTCCGTAAAATTTGTATGAATACTTAATGTACCCCTGATAATCATACAAAAATCAATAAAAAAATCAGTCTTTAAAATGGGAAAATTCAACACCAGTTGATTACCTTCTGTAAGGCTGGTTTTGTGTGACTATCCTGTTAATAACAACAGTCTACAATCCTGGAAAGTGTGTTCTAACTTCAACCTGAGTAACAAAATTCTTTGTACAGAACTCTTGTGTTTTTTCAAGAACAATGTTTCAGTGTCCGTCTGTCACCTTCCTAGGGCAATCCTGACTTGTTCACGTTTGCACTGCAGCTATAGTATAGGTAACGCAACTATGTATAATTATGTAATTTTCATTTGGGACCACATCTGTAAGCAGCGCCACCTATAGCTGCAGTACAACATGAACCAATCAGAATTGGAAGGTGACAGACGGTCAACAAAACATTCATTTGGTTGAATTGAACACTTGTTTGCATACAGAGAATCTTGTTACTCCTTGAATAATACCAACCTGATGAAACTATATATGGTCTTGTTGTAAGTGTTTCTTGTTTTAAACATTTTCTTTGTCCATTCTAGAATGCGTACATCTTCCACACGCGCCCGCTGACTCCGCCGCGGTTATTTAAACAAGAGGAACTTGCTAAGTTCCTGGAGGGGCAGGTTCAGCACAGGAAGGACATGGAGAAGAGAGCAGCAGAGGACCAGTCCTTCATAGAGAAACTAGAGCAGGCACAGCTGGCTGAGGAGTAAGTAGAAGACGTTCAGCTAGAACTACTGGTCCAGGAATGAAATTTCTTTTGTGATTTATGTTTCTTAATATTCAAAGTGCAGGTAGATAAACAAAATGAATTAATTTCTGCAATTATGATAAAAGAAGACATTTTCAATATCTTAAGCTAACTAAGGGAACAACCTGCCGTACGTGCAATTTGTCAGTACGTTTTTTTTTAGGCCACCTCCACCATGTATTTCTAAAAACGTTAAGGCTGTATAGGGCAGGCGCATCGCCCGTACTGGCATGTACGGGGGACGAATCCGCAGCCCGATGGCAGACAAAGTTTTGCCTGCACGGCGTGTCTGCGTGCTCCTAAATCTGTCGGATTCCCCACGAGTTCGTACGGAGCTGGTACTTACCACTTACGAATCCCAGAAGATTGCCCACGTTTTGGCACGTAGACAGCACGTATTTGCATGTACTTTGGGTTGTGCCCTTAGCTTAAGGTAGCGATGATACAATGTATGTCTCCATGGACATGTGGCAGTGCTGCAGAAGAGTACATGAATTGATAATTGATTGTGTTCATCTATTCCACAGTTTGGCCAGGCAGCGATACCTACAAATGAAGGAAAAGTCTGACCAGACCAAGAAGTACATGGAAGCTCTCGATACTCAGGTACAATCCTCAACTACCTCAATTTTGTTTCTTGAATCTGGCAGTGTATACCTTATCCCTTAGACTCTGTATTCATGTTGATCCTAAAATTTGGTTTAACTTTCTTGTCTTAATTTAAAAATCTAGAAGTTTAAGTTGTTCTCATGCAGCCTTTGAAAAAACTTTCATACTACATGTAGTGATGCAGTAAGAGAATGTTAGGGTATTTGGAAAAGATAGGGCTGTCCATACGTACCTACTTCGCAGTATAGAAGACTGTTAGGGTATTTGGAAAAGATAGGGCTGTCCATACGTACCTACTTTGCAGTATAGAAGACTGTTAGGGTATTTGGAAAAAATAGGGCTGTCTATACGTAGCTACTTAGCAGTATAGAAGACTGTTAGGGTATCTGGAAAAATAGGGCTGTCCATACGTACCTACTTCGCAGTATAGAAGACTGTTAGGGTATCTGGAAAAATTGGACTGTCCATACATACCTACTTCGCAGTATAGAAGACTGTTAGGGTATCTGGAAAAATAGGGCTGTCCATACGTACCTACTTCGCAGTATAGAAGACTGTTAGGGTATCTGGAAAAATAGGGCTGTCCATCTGTCCTTCAGATACGGGACATGGCGTCCCTGGTGCCAGAGATCCCCATCAGGAATGTTAGCTTCAGGCGGCCACACTTCCTGGAACCGCTGGTGTTCCCAGGCACGGATAGAACAGACAGTAGTCAGATAGATAGGGAGGATCAGGAAGACAAGGAAGAAGATAGTCAGGATTGTGAAGATGAGCAGACTAGTGAGGTGAAAGATAAGAAGGAAGATGAGGAGGACAAGCTGGTCAAAAGGGTAGGATTGCCAGAGATGATCAGTGTAGCTCAGTCAGTGTCAAAGAAGTAAATATATTCCACAGTAAATAAGAATACTAGCCAGGGGACATTCTAATTTAGCTTGACAACTTCAACTTCATAGTAGACAGGTTCGTGTTCATAATGCATTTTTCGTATAGATACTTTATGTTTGGGGCCGCATATGTTACCAGTGACACCTACTTCTAGTGTATAACAGAACCAGAATTGCCCTGAGGTGATAGATTGTCAACAAAATGTCGGTCTTGATTAAAACATATGTTTGTGTACAAAGTTTGTGTACAAAGAACTTTGTTATCCAGCGACTTAATAATTATCAACCTGATGAAATAGTGTAAGGAAGTTCACATTGGCTTGCCCCATTCAATTCTATTATAATCTTTACCACATGACTTTTAATCTCTAAGTTTAAAGCTACATAATAATTGTACATGCTGTTGACAGGAGAAACTTATAGTGTACTTGTAATGCTCGTTTGTTATTGTACAAGTCATGTCGAGCTAAGCTTATCCTTTAATACATGTGTGTACTTTTCTTCAGGTGCGTTTCAAGCCCCTCCCCCTCCCCAAGGCAGTGTCAGACTCCAAGAAGCCCATATTTGGTCTGAACGACATGACCAATGAGAAGCTAGCGGAGCAGCGCCGCCGTGCCCAGAACCTGTACAAGGAACAGCTGGACGCCGTGGCGCAGCGGAAGAGAGAGGCCATCCTGAAACATCTGACTGAACAGAAAGAGGAGGGCGACATGTTGGCCAGGACTCGACAAGAGTATGTAGAACTTCACTGGATTCATGCTAATGACTTTTGATTTATGCTAGGGTCTAGAAAAAATGTTTTGTTTACAGTATCTGACTGATCCTAGCAAAGATCTGCCAACCTTTTTTTGGTAAACTGCCAGTGCTGGCAAGCAACATAAGATTTTTAATCTGAGACAGTCAGAGTGATGAAAATGTTGTTGAATCATTTTCCAATGCTCTCATTTCTGTTGAAATAGAAAATTTTGCCTGTAGCATATCTGTATATTCAGAATATAATGTTGAAAAGACCAATGTCCTGTTAGTTTTACATTGTATTTGTTGAATCACTTCTGACAAAAAGAAGAAAAGCAAAAGCCAGAAAATCCCTACCTACCGATTCTAAACTTTGCAGTGCCTAAAAGCCTCTAAAACAGCACACAAAAGTGTACATTGTGCTGAAGACTAAAAACAGTGTTACAGTACTAACTGATTATATAGACATTCCACACTAACAACAATGTCCCTGTCCCTGGTGCTGAATGCTTTCTGCACTAACAACACTGTCCCTGGTGCTGAATGCTTTCTGCACTAACAACACTGTCCCTGGTGCTGAATGCTTTCTGCACTAACAACACTGTCCCTGTCCCTGAATGCTTTCTGCACTAACAACAATGTCCCTGTCCCTGGTGCTGAATGCTTTCTGCACTAACAACACTGTCCCTGGTGCTGAATGCTTTCTGCACTAACAACACTGTCCCTGGTGCTGAATGCTTTCTGCACTAACAACACTGTCCCTGTCCCTGAATGCTTTCTGCACTAACAACACTGTCCCTGTCCCTGAATGCTTTCTGTACTAACAACACTGTCCCTGTCCCTGAATGCTTTCTGCACTAACAACACTGTCCCTGTCCCTGAATGCTTTCTGTACTAACAACACTGTCCCTGTCCCTGAATGCTTTCTGTACTAACAACACTGTCCCTGTCCCTGAATGCTTTCTGTACTAACAACACTGTCCCTGTCCCTGAATGCTTTCTGTACTAACAACACTGTCCCTGTCCCTGAATGCTTTCTGCACTAACAACACTGTCCCTGTCCCTGAATGCTTTCTGTACTAACAACACTGTCCCTGGTGCTGAATGCTTTCTGTACTAACAACACTGTCCCTGGTGCTGAATGCTTTCTGCACTAACAACACTGTCCCTGTCCCTGAATGCTTTCTGTACTAACAACACTGTCCCTGTCCCTGAATGCTTTCTGTACTAACAACACTGTCCCTGTCCCTGAATGCTTTCTGTACTAACAACACTGTCCCTGTCCCTGAATGCTTTCTGCACTAACAACACTGTCCCTGTCCCTGAATGCTTTCTGTACTAACAACACTGTCCCTGTCCCTGAATGCTTTCTGTACTAACAACACTGTCCCTGTCCCTGAATGCTTTCTGTACTAACAACACTGTCCCTGTCCCTGAATGCTTTCTGTACTAACAACACTGTCCCTGTCCCTGAATGCTTTCTGTACTAACAACACTGTCCCTGTCCCTGAATGCTTTCTGTACTAACAACACTGTCCCTGTCCCTGAATGCTTTCTGCACTAACAACAATGTCCCTGTCCCTGAAGCTGAATGCTTTCTGCACTAACAACACTGTCCCTGAAGCTGAATGCTTTCTGCACTAACAACACTGTCCCTGAAGCTGAATGCTTTCTGCACTAACAACACTGTCCCTGTCCCTGAATGCTTTCTGCACTAACAACACTGTCCCTGTCCCTGAATGCTTTCTGTACTAACAACACTGTCCCTGTCCCTGAATGCTTTCTGCACTAACAACACTGTCCCTGTCCCTGAATGCTTTCAGTACTAACAACACTGTCCCTGTCCCTGAATGCTTTCTGTACTAACAACACTGTCCCTGTCCCTGAATGCTTTCTGTACTAACAACACTGTCCCTGTCCCTGAATGCTTTCAGTACTAACAACACTGTCCCTGTCCCTGAATGCTTTCTGTACTAACAACACTGTCCCTGTCCCTGAATGCTTTCTGTACTAACAACACTGTCCCTGTCCCTGAATGCTTTCTGTACTAACAACACTGTCCCTGACCCTGAATGCTTTCTGTACTAATAACACTGTCCCTGTCCCTGAATGCTTTCTGTACTAACAACACTGTCCCTGACCGTGTAAGCTTTCTGTACTAACAACACTGTCCCTGTCCCTGAATGCTTTCTGTACTAACAACACTGTCCCTGTCCCTGAATGCTTTCTGTACTAACAACACTGTCCCTGTCCCTGAATGCTTTCTGTACTAACAACACTGTCCCTGTCCCTGAATGCTTTCTGTACTAACAACACTGTCCCTGTCCCTGAATGCTTTCTGTACTAACAACACTGTCCCTGTCCCTGAATGCTTTCTGTACTAACAACACTGTCCCTGTCCCTGAATGCTTTCTGTACTAACAACACTGTCCCTGTCCCTGAATGCTTTCTGCACTAACAACACTGTCCCTGTCCCTGAATGCTTTCTGTACTAACAACACTGTCCCTGTCCCTGAATGCTTTCTGTACTAACAACACTGTCCCTGTCCCTGAATGCTTTCTGTACTAACAACACTGTCCCTGTCCCTGAATGCTTTCTGTACTAACAACACTGTCCCTGTCCCTGAATGCTTTCTGCACTAACAACACTGTCCCTGTCCCTGAATGCTTTCTGTACTAACAACACTGTCCCTGTCCCTGAATGCTTTCTGTACTAACAACACTGTCCCTGTCCCTGAATGCTTTCTCCACTAACAACAATGTCCCTGTTACTGGTCCTGAATGCTTTCTGCACTAACAACACTGTCCCTGGTGCTGAATGCTTTCTGCACTAACAACACTGTCCCTGGTGCTGAATGCTTTCTGTCTACACACTGTCCCTGTCCCTGAATGCTTTCTGTACTAACAACACTGTCCCTGTCCCTGAATGCTTTCTGTACTAACAACACTGTCCCTGTCCCTGAATGCTTTCTGTACTAACAACACTGTCCCTGTCCCTGAATGCTTTCTGTACTAACAACACTGTCCCTGTCCCTGAATGCTTTCTGTACTAACAACACTGTCCCTGTCCCTGAATGCTTTCTGTACTAACAACACTGGCCCTGTCCCTGAATGCTTTCTGCACTAACAACACTGTCCCTGTCCCTGAATGCTTTCTGTACTAACAACACTGTCCCTGGTGCTGAATGCTAAAATCTTTGGGATAAGGTACACCAGGGTGAAGGGAGTGTAGTCTTTAGTGTTGTCCACAACACCCAGTCACCTTGCTAGCTAATAGCCTGCTTAGAAAAATTGAATTGCATGTTACTAACTGTATCTCGTTGTGTGCAGCCTTCTGCAGGACCGTGCCAACCGTTACGCCACCATGTACAGCATGCGCAAGTCTCTGGAGGACACGTGGCGCGGCGCCGTGGACACCAAGAGGGAACGCGACCAAGATGAGCTTCTCCATCGCATGGCGCCCGGGGAGATGCTCCTGGACCAGACGGAGCACTACCGGCGCTGTAAGCAGTGTCAGAGGAGGCCGGCCAACTGTGGGGAGTCCAACGTGTGGAGCGAGTCGCGCTACATCCCCGGCTCCAGGCTTATGGTGTAGAAACTTCCTCCATCTTTACAGTGAACAATTATTGGACAGTCTTTCGGCGTGGTCATATTCTTTGTAGGCCATCATACGATTTTGGAAATTTTCAAACGAGCGTTGACAGAACCAACTGGCAACAAGAATCCTTTCCATAACAAGACATTAGGTAAATTTTGCACAGGAATACCCTCAGATTGTGATCGTATGATGACTGTACAATAGATATGACCGCGCTGTTAACGTGTGACTTTGGACTTGCAAGGGATATCTACAACCTTTTTAAAATCCTCTTCCTACCGATCTGTCTTCACGTCTCTTTTTTTATAAAATTTCACAGTACATCAACTTAAGAGACGAGTTCGTAAAGGGCCATTGTGTAATGTAGCATGTTTTGCGAAACAGGCCCATACACATGTACTTAAGATACAGATTATTGTGTTAGATCGAGCTTTCTTCCAAAGCAAAAGTACAAGACTTAACTGAATGTTTTTGTACACTTTATATCTACTGGTGTAAAATATGGCATAAAACACCCTTTTCAAAGTCCAACTATAAAGCAAGCCACACATTTCGACACTATTTTTGGTACTGGTATAATTCGACAGGACATTTTATAATCCATTTTAAATGCATTAAAGCTGCTATATGGTCTGTACAGTTTTGATATGTTTGTGTATATTGACACTATTGTTGTGACAATTACTTTCACATTTGTTATATGCAGTAGCTTAGAGTTTACATTTATGTGAAAGGTCTATTGTTTTTGTGTGTGCTTTTCAGTATTACATTTGTATATTATATACAATCATTCAAGATGGAGGATCCTCTACTACCAAAGTTTTTAAGTTACTGAGAATGTATAATTTTCATGACAAAGCATTTGAGCTACTAGTTTATAAGATCATGTGTATATTAAAAATCATGGGCACTATGTGAGAAACATTGCTGGTACACAAAACGTACACCTCTAATAACAACCTACCACAGAAATGTTTTGAGAAAGAAGGGTTCATGCACTGTGTGGAAATCTGAGCACAAATGCATTTTTCACAACTGTACTGGAAATCAAATATAAGCATGGTTACTGATGTATCCTGATGTGTATGCTGAAAGCAAATAAAAGCATTTATTTTGCTCAAACCATGCTGTACATGCTGTTTACTGTTGGTTTTACCAGTGAGAGCTTTTAACAAGTTACATTTACACAAGAAACAAAGTTACGCTGAGTATTATAGCTAGTGTTGATGAAAGTTAGACATCCAGGTATGAAGATATGTAAGGTAACAGTTACTTATTAATAAGCAAATGGCTAAAAGTCAGAAATTGTCATACATTTCAGACAGCATACACTGTGTTTCGTTAGTGACTGGATAAGGCAGTAACCAAAACTCTGAGTTAATATGAAAAATCTCTATTTCAGTAGAAGATGAAGTCAAGACAAGGCTGATGCTAAAACATTAGTTGACTGTTTCTAAATTCTCTTCAGTTTCTTGAGAAACTCTTACCTTGTGTAGTATTGATGACAACCAAAATCATCCATCAATCTTGATGTACTCTTGGGTTCGAAAGTCTATATGCAAATACATTATATACACACTACCCTGTGTGAGAAGTATTACTGGTAGCCCTGGCCGGGATGTTGGTATAGTGGCACCACCGTAACCCCTCGCGTACGGGTTAGCCTGTCCGGGCTTGGAGGGGGGTGGGCCCCCCCATGGGGGCGGTGACTCCATAGGGGGCTGCCTGGCCCTGCGGCCCCTGCCCCTGGTACGACTGCTGTGTGGATGGCATAGAAGCAGGGGGGTAGCCCTGTTGTTGCTGGGGGGTGGCGGCGGGACCGATCGATTTTCCTACTTCGACAAAAAAACAGATCACAACTGATCGTTTGAAAGGGGAAGAAAAGTTGTAGTTTGTCTTCTTCACACATTTGTGCAGACAAAAAGATTTGGCAGTTTATAATATGTTAGGACACCAGACTAGAGGAAATATAACTTTTCTTAAATCATAGTCTAGTATGCTGGTGATCCCATACTGAGTACTACCTGTAGTATAGGAATGGGGGAGGTGAATGCAGTACAACAATGCCACCTTTCAGGTTGTGAGAAAACTGCAGAGTCAATTTGAATCTGATGGACAAAAATACCCTCTTTGACATAGACAAAAGTTTATTATATTCAGGCTTACTAGCCATAACTCCACGTGGATAACACAAGTCATTCATTGGTTCATGTAAAAAGTTGTTGCAGTCAGTATTTAACTGACTTACAACACAATGCATTCCACCCCTCATATTACATAATATGTGCCATTTCTTCGAACCCAAGAATATAGCAAGTACCCAAAACAGCAGTTACGGCATAATCATGTTATGCCAATCACCTATTCTTTACCATTACACTACATCATTTTTTGTGTTTTCAGCAATGTCATTTTAGTCCTAGTGCACCCTTTTCCAACTGTAGAAAGTATTTTAGACTCTAGCAGAGATACAGTTACTGTGGCTTTATAACATGGTATTGTCAGAGATTCAGTAAATATAACACAGTAGAAGTGTTTATACAAATTTTGCAGACTTGTGTGTAAGATTTACGGCTTACATATAATTTTTACAGAATTGGTATAATACAAGAAAAATACAAATTTTTCGGAATTCATATGATTCACTGCAAAGAAACAAAAATCACGGAATTCATGAGTTTTATAGAACACATAAATATATAGGATCCTTACAAAGTAAGTATAGTATGTACTCAATAAAATCCATGGGGTGGATCATGTGAATTTCATAAATGTTTGATTGTTTGAATTCCGTTAAACTTGAGTATTTCTTAGTAGTGGAGTGTACGAGGATACTGTATGATTTTCTATGTATGCTGTAAAACTTGAACAAGTTCTGTAAAATCTGTCCAACTCATGGATCTGACATGTCTTCAACTGGCACGATTCTCTAAGTGTAACCATGGCATGAAGCAACATATAATAAAATGTAAGAACTGCGGCACAGCAGCCATACATTTCAAACTGCTGTGTTCACCCCCCTCCCCCCCAAAGATACTAAGAGTACATATTTTAACACATTTCAAAAGGTTCCTCAAGTATTTCAATGTTTCATTTATATCACATTACACATATTCGTACTTGTGTGTGCCCATGAAACCCTTTGAATGCACATACCGTACATCAAAAGTCAACATACAATGAAACAAGAATCAACTTTGCTTCGACTGAGCAATTTTCTTCAATTAACCCTACAGTAAAGAGCTGGTTATAATTTCAAAATTGGACTAAAAGTTGTTCCAGAATAATTGTTTTTGCTTGGGCAGGCATTTCTAGTACGATGTCTTGGTCTATATGCAAATACATTATATACACACTACCCTGTGTGAGAAGTATTACTGGTAGCCCTGGCCGGGATGTTGGTATCGTGGCCCGGCACCGGCGTACCCCCTCGCGTACGGGTTAGCCTGTCCAGGCTTGGAGGGGGGTGGCCCCCCCATGGGGGCGGTGACTCCGTAAGGGGCGGCCTGGCCCTGCGGCCCCTGCCCCTGGTACGACTGCTGTGTGGATGGCATAGAAGCAGGGGGGTAGCCCTGTTGTTGCTGGGGGGCGGCGGCAGGACCAGGGTAACCCCCCTGCTGCTGTTGTTGGCCGTACAGCTGAGCCTGGGAGGCAGGGGGGTAGCCTGGCTGCTGTCCAGGCTGCTGTCCGGGCTGCTGTCCTGGCTGTTGCTGTGCCATGTAAGCCTGCTGTGCAGGGGAGTACTGCTGATATCCTGTGGTAAGAACACACGTGTCATTATTTTTTTGTACATCTCACACACAATTACAATTTAAAATTCTACCTTTCTTAAAATAGAGCTATACATGTACACACAGTACTATGCTAAACATACCATACTATAGACATAAGTCAAGTTCTCACATTTCACATGAGTTGGTCATAGTTCAGAGCTCTCCAACTATTCCAAGAACATAACAAGAGCAAAGTAGAATATAGTTTATATTAGTCATTACCATCAAGCTTTTAGAGTCAAACTTAGCGTGTCTACACGAAGATACAAATGTAGGATCATAATACGCCAGTGGGTGTCAGATACTCCATCAAACAGATTCCTTAGTTTGTAGCTAAATGGACCATTGTTTTGAGTATCACTCAGTTCTAACTTTTCTCAGACAATCAGGTCCAAGTTCAGGTCCGAATCTGTACCCGATCCTCTGGACTTCAATCTGAACATTCTGTACCAGTACCCACCCTTACTAATATTTTTAATCTCCAAACAGATCCAAATATAAGGTAGCATAAGATAGTATTAAAAAGCTGCCAGAGGAGTGAAGCCAGCCAAGGAGTGTGTTTGGCTACTCTGTGGCTGATGACTCCCTTTGGCCAGCTGTACTCCTTGTCCAGCTTTAATACTATCTTATTCCACTGGTTAATCTACCTGGAGATTAAATATTTCCATGTAAATCATTTGTGACAAAATGGCTAACCTTGTTGCTGCTGTGGCTGGACCTGTGCCTGTGCGGGAGGGGGGGTCGGCTGGGGCTGTGGGGGGGTCGGCTGGGGCTGAGGGGGGTATCTCTGCTGCTGGCTGCCGTAAGTCATCTGCTGTGAGGGGTGCGTCGGTGCTACAGACTGTAGGGGAGGTTCAAATCAGCCGTTACTAAATAAAAGTTTTTAAAGCGGATATCTCACTAGTCCAGGCCTGTTGGTGACCATTTGTAAAAAAATAAAAAAATGCCAGCTGCTTGCTCCAACTTGTTGTTGCCAATGGGCACCAGAAATGGTGATTTTTTTTTTATTCCAAAAAAGCAAAATAGCAAAATAATTGGCAACATGGAAATCTCAATTTGATGAATCATAGTACTTGGTTTTTACTTCAGAATCTGTTGTAACAATCGTAGAGTCTATCATGTATCATGTATCTATCAAATCTGGAAGTGAAACTGAGGAAGAAACATTCTAGGCAAGGCCGTTTTGTTTATAGAGGCCGACATGAATTTTACTCATCACACAACCCACTTTACTGAACTTTGTGTCACCTAAATTTGAGGGAGAAATACACAGCTTTCATAATAAAGTTTATTCGCAAGTTCATCCCTGGAGGCTAATTGCAAGCACATGGTGAAAACAAAGGAGACATACATTGTAAAAAGAGGCTACTCAAATCCTATTCCTAGTGTTGATTATTTCTAAATAACATTTTCTTCACCTGAACTTTTCAGAATTAAAATCAACATTAGTTCCATGTAAGCCACTAAAAAATAAGTTTTCAGACTGTTGAAAAATAAACTGCAGTGTGAGACCTTACCTGTGAGTAGGGAGGCTGTCCATGCTGTCCCTGCTGTTCCTGTTGCTGCTGTCCCTGCTGTGGCATCTGGTGCTGCACCTGCTGCTGTACCTGCGGCTGTACTGTCGGCTGCACCTGCTGCTGGACAGGTGCTGCCACCTGCTGTGGTCTGTGCCGCTGGTGCCCAGCTGAAGAGGCACTGCTGACACTGTCAGGTGTACCTGGACGTTCTCCTGGATTAAAAACAGACATCTATATTATATACAGACTTACGAGGGGCGTTCAATATGTAATAACTCTGACTCATTTGAGTCATTTCCCATAGTAGGAGATTAATGAAACTTGGCCCAGTTATTAGTCTTTCTCTTCATAGGAACCACCCAGAGTTATGCATTTCTCTGTTCATCGTTTGATGCAGCTCTGGACAACGTTTTTGGAGGACACCCCAGGTTGGTCCTCCAACAGATGCCTCATCAATGGCAGAAGAGGGACGACCAGGGAGCTGTTTTCACAGACTTCCGGCCATGTTTGAATTCAGGATGCCAGCGTTTTACAAAGTCATATGATGGGGCATTATCACCATAATTTTCTTTCATTTCATTTCAAAAGTCTCCTTTGGTGTGCATCCTTTCAAATACAAAAACCGGATCACTGCACGGCACTCAACTGGCTCCATTTCACACCTGGTCCATTTCACACCTAACTCAGTTCAAACACCAGTAAATCAGAAATCACAATTAGTTCAGAGCTCTTTTTTGCAACTATAAATTTCATCTAGATCAGACAACTGGAAGTGGGTCAGAGTTATTACTTATTGAACGCCCCTCGTACATGATGAAAACTTCTGTATGTCCAGCTCAATTCAGGAAAACCTTGAAAAATTTGAAACTAGACTTCTAAATGAATTGCTATTTGTAATTATGCTAAATTTTTAAAGGATAATGAATATGTAGGTTGCAAATAGATGTCTCCGGTCTTAGGTTCCCAGAATTCTGGCTACGGTTCTCAGAATTCCCCAGAATTCTAGATCCTGATTCAGAATTCTGGAACCTGCTGAGGATTCTGTAGAATTGGCATTGTCCCTAGAGACATCTAATTGCAACCCACATATTCATTACCTTTTAGTATATCATACACGTGTCATACAGTTCTGTCCCTGTGAGACTTAGTGCTCCAGTAGACGAGAGGGTGGAGAAGGAATTGCACACCCCTCCTTCACCATAAAAAGTCACGTGCAGGTCAGGCAAAACAGGTAAATGCCTGTCTGCCTGCTCATCTGTCGAACCGACAGGACAACCATAAAAAAAGTATATCATACTTATATAACAAGATGACTTTTTCTTGTCTCTCCTAAAATTTTCATTGCCAAGCCTTGCTAGGCACAATATTATATTCAGCCAAAATTGTAGTCTGAGATTGCTTATATCTTACATAATAATAATAATAAGATACTTGGGAGTTAAGTAAAAACTTTCCTCATAATCATCATCATCCTGTGTTTTCTATATTTTAAAAGTTTTTTAATCATATTTCTTGTGTATTTCAGAAGTTGGCCATAGGACCAACACAGTTTATACTCCTCTCAGATCTGTTTTTACTTCTAAACAGTCTAATAAACAGAATTAGTTCTTTTCTTGACAGGAGCTTACTTTCAGGCGTGCTAGCATCATTCAGACCGAAGGACGACATGACTTTCTGCGTGGCCTCGTCTTGGGTCGTCTTCAGGGGGTCAAACATCGCCGCGTTGGCAGAGTTGACAGGTTTGGGGGTCTCCTGGGGGGACTGCTTACTCCCACCTCCTGTCAACAAACAAACAGGTAAACATACATTTTGTATGTAGTTGAAATGCACTGTTGCATCTGCAAGGTCGCAAAAAAGTATATTTCTCCAACCCCTGTTCCCAATAGTAGTACTAGTATAGTAGCAGTAGTGGAGACATAGAGACATACGGTGTTATATTGTAATCTCCAAGCAGATTCTACAATTGCATAAGATAGAACCAAAACTGGCCAAGGAGTGTAGTCAGTCAAGATGTGTCTATTTTCCATGTAGCGAAACTCACTCCTATGCTGGCTTCACTGCTCTGCCAGCTTTTGATAGTCTATCTTATGCTACCGTAGGATCTGCTTGGAGATTAGTTATATTGCAAGGTTGGGGTTATACCGTCCCTTATGGGGTGACATATCCTTTCTTTAGGCTGAATAAAAGACTAAGAATAAGATGCACAAGGTCTCTCATCCGGGTGAATGATGTAAATCACAGTATTGTACGTATTGGAAAAGCTGTAGTTATTCTTCTTTGTATAACAGCAAGTCAGAAACTGTGTTGATTAGGGCTGGATACCTTTTGGCTTGATCAGGTTCAGGTTCAGGTTCAGCTCCGATCCCAGAGCTTCAGGTCCGGGCCCTGGACCTGGACCTGAACCTGATCCTCTATAGTAGTTGTCGCGACATGTCGATATATTACTTTGTAATCTTATATTATCATATAGTATCATATTCTTATATTAAATAAAGTTTATTAAACCAATATTCAGATTAGTGTACTTTTTATGCCTTTTTGTCAGTGACTACCAAGCAGAGAGGAGATTAAAAGCAGTTTTATATTTATTCAGAGAACATCCTACACGTAATTCACTGCACACAAGGCTATAATGTTACATGCAAATCAAACAACGCCATCTAGCGAGCAAGGTTAAACTGCACTCTCGCGTTAGTTGAGGCGAGAACTGGCGAGAACTCGCTATGTTTTGAGTAGAGAATCCAAGATGGCTGCCTGTTTGTCGCCGAGCGCTAAAATTTTTTCCTTCAAGACCGCACAAATCGCCTCAAAGCTGGAAAAAAGGATTGAATACACGTACAGAAGAAGAAAGAAATGTTGTTTTTCCCATGGTAATTTTTTCTGGATGCGGATTCTTCATTTTGAGTGAAAATTTACCGCAAGAATTGAGGAATTTTCCACTCGATAATTCCTCGTCGGTCGGCCTCATGCCATGGTAAAATTTGATGATTTTTCGTAGCACATTGTCAATGTTGACCTAAAATTGAGCTGACAGGTACACAAAGGGATGAATATGAATTATTGTAGGCTAATTTAGTTTGATTCATGGCTATTTTGCGATTCCATGGCCGGAGTACTAGGATTTCTAAGTACAATAGATTTCTTGAAATTGTTCAGCCTTCCGGTCCAAAAAAAACGGTTCACGACTTTCGGTTTTTTGGACTCGGTTCCCGGATGTTGTACCGGTAAAAACCGGTCCGGCCGAACCGGTATCCAGCCCTAGTGTTGATCATGAATGGTATTACAGTCACGGTGTTTGTTTGGTCGGTGTAGATTTCTGCCTGAATGAAGTTACCGGTACCCCCAACTGCTGTGCATTGGCTGCCGTATGATGTTATTAACTAGTAATATGTAAATTCGTATGGGCAAAAAACTGTGTTCTGCTGCTCTAAATTTGCATAAATGGGAAATCTGTATGCTGAGGTAACCTTACACATTACCTAAAGACTTACGAAGTTACTTTCTGTGTGTCTCTCCATGAACGCATCACGCACCTGTTTCGTCCTCCGAACTGGTGACCCGCGGCGGCGGCTCTAAGTGGTCGATGATCAGGTTGATTCTGTTGCGAATGGTGGCGAGCTCCGTTCTCAACATCTTGACCTGGTCACTTTGAAGAGGCCGTGGCTGACCGTTCACTGGAACACAATTATGTAAATTCATTAGTACACAGCAATTGAAATTCATTTCCGGAAATAGGTGGTTGGTCTTTCTAAACTTCAGAAACCTCCACATACACACCTGTACACACATACTTGCACACACAAGACACAGAGACACATACTAGAGCACATACACACACATACACACACACACACACTTGTACACAAACACACATACACATGTAAAGGACAGACGCACATACAGTTATATTATTACACAGACATACTTGTACATGTATTAACACACACACAGACACACATGCAAACACACATACTCACACTTGTGCACACAAGTACAAACACAAACATGCACATACAGACATAGCTCCATTAATATTTAATAATATTGTATACACAACACCACACCCACGTAGTTCCCTTCCATGAAAACCCACCACAAATGTTGTTTCCCCCAAAACAACTACATCCAGGATATTGTCCTGTTTGCTAAAATAAAGTCCCTGACTCACCAAATATGGTTAGTTTGAGGATCCTACTGCACTGGATTGCAAAAGACAAGTCTGAGCTGTCTGCTATGGTGATCAAGTCTCCATCTGAAGAAACAAAGTTAAAAAGTCAGTCAATGATTTGGCAATAGCTTAAAAATGTGCTTGTAAGAAGTATGCTACTACTAGTAGTACTAGTACTAGTATCTGTTATGACACATTTGATTTCCAGGTCTACATTTTTTTTCTGTTACATACAACATCAGGGATGTCACTGTAGCTCAACTGGTAGCATCCTCACAGTTGAGCTCCTGGTTCCAGTTAGTTTTAACTGGGAGACCTTGGTTCAAGTCCTGGGTAGCGTGCGAGTAGTCCAGTGGTTATACCCCTGCCACATTTGGCAAAAATCGATCCGACGACGATTCTGCAGCAATCGCCCGAGCCTCGCTTATAATTATAATAACTTTATTGCACAACAATTGTATAAGGTACAAAGTATGGCTTACATGTGACAGGGACGGAATTCAGGTGAAAATACGCACAGCCCTCTGTCGATCTTAAATATAGCCGATCTTCCATCGATATGCCCTGAGAATGCAGAGACTGTGACAGGGGTATTAGCAGCCCTGCCTAGACGCGCACGCTACCTGACATGCACGTTTCTGGAAAGGGTTGCAGTCCTTCGGATGCTACGTTAAGCCGTAAAGACCTAGGAGAATTTCCCCGGTACAATGAACCTGTAAATACTGTACATAACGTCTATCCTCTTTTTCATAACCCGTGGAAGACTAGCTCTTTAGTGAGCTAAAACTGGATCGAGATCACTTTCTTTTTCTCCTTTAATGTCAATTGAAAGGATCCTTACTACTGTATATGATGCATGTATAAAGTAGTACTGTAAATGCAGAAATGTTCGCTGTGGTCTTATGTTCGCGGTTTTCGCGAGGCAGTCTTACCGCGAACTTGAAACCACCGCAAACATTTTTTCCTAGCAGTAAGAGTCTACAGTGCCTGGTGCTACCACGAACTTAAAACCATTGCGAAAAGTAATTTTTCCCTCTACCGCGAAATTAAATCCCCGCAAACTTAAATGCATTTACAGTACATGATGAAACAGATGAACACAAACTGACCCTCGTCCTTGTACTTGATCTGGACCTCATCACTGCTGCCCAGCTGTCCACGGAACACTCTCTGCATCATCAGGACCAGCTCATCATACGTGATGTCCTCGTTGTGGATGGGGATGCGCCGGATGTCCTCCCCCAGCTGAGCCTTGATGATCAGCTTCCCGCTCAGGTCCAGCTGGGCAAAGTTGTTCTCGGTGGTAGGATTCATGGTGGGTGGGTACTGGTAGTCTCTCACTCACACACCTGGGATGGAACTGTGGGAAGGTAGAAAGTAAAGATAGTCACACAGAGGTGGCAGCAGCAAAATTCTTCATGGGGTTGGGGGACTATTGCTGACCTACTATTCAGCACGTGGAGTGGCAAATTAAACTTAAAGGCAATCCAAGGGAGGCCCAGGGGTATGCTCCCCCAGCAAAGTTTTGAAACCTTGACATTCTAAAATGCTTTTTCCTGCATTTTGAGGGGCAAGTTAGTTGGGTCTTCCTATACCAGGCTAGAGGCTTGCCTGCCTTAGCCCAGGACCTCAACTCCCCCAGCTTTTCCCCTGACAGAGTTATCTGGGTGGGGTGTAAATGACTGTAATAGAAATTTTGCTGACACTATATGACAGACTAAGCAAAGTTTGATGGCGTTTCTATTAAAAAACATCTGGTTTTAAGTGAAGTTATTGAGGGAGGGGCGTCCCCATCCTATTTTCACTATTTCATTTCAAGGTACTAGTAGGACTGGGGAAATTTTGAAATTTGGACCCTCTGAAATACCATTTCCTCTATTTTGAGAGACAAACTTTACTGTCAGACTAAGCTAAATCTGATGACATTTCTATTAGAAATAAATATGACTTTTGAGGGCAATGACCCATAACCCCAACATCAAAGTTGTCAACACCAGTGCCATTACTGCAAGCCACTGCATGGGAGGTCTGTAGAAATTTTGAAATCTGGACCCTCTGAAAATTGTGAAAAACTGAAATGTCATTTCCTGCATTTTCAAGCATAAATTTTAGACTAGCTAGGTTTGGATTAATGAAATTTCTATTTGCAAAAATACGAACAAGGCTTTTATTTTTTAGGGTTTTAGCTTGATTCGGGGGTGGGGGGAGGGTGCAATGCCAAACATTTTTAGGGGCCATAGGGGCAATTGTTATTCACTGTGTCTAAGGTATGGTATTGGGAGGCGTGGCCCACTTTTCCCTAGTGCACGTAAAACTGTTTTGAAGCGATTGTTCTTTAATAATAAATTGTTTTTTGTATATAGCAACCAAGTATTGCAATGAAAAACTCATTTGGCGACCCCTACCCTTATATTAGTGTTAAAGTTACAACATCTGTTCTATAGATTCTACCAATTGTTTTCTAACCCGGAAGTTGGCCAAAACGCCGCGTTGGACACGATTAAAAGGAAGGGGGGCACTGAAGGGGGAGGGGTGAATCCAGAAATCGTACAATCTTTGCCTATACAACATTTGCACGATAAAACAATTACTCAAAGTCTTATAATATCATCTGATATAAGAAATGCACCAGAAAGACAAGACAAGGAAGCATAAATGTTCCGCACAACGTTTGACAAAAAAAATCACCGTTTCTCTGATAATTTATGAACGGGTTATGATTTCCTAAGCATTTAGAGCATAAATTCCTCAATACATTCAAGACCGAACCGGTATTCTATCAATGTCTTGCCAATGTCTTGACTGATATGTCTTTGATACACACATTGACGTCGTGTAGCACAAAGAAATGTCGAACATGACAAGACAACAATTTTTTGTCGGTACCCCCCTCCCACCCCATGCATTTTTGCGACGACTCATAATCAACGTGATTTTGGCGCTGTACTTTGCACAGTCAGTTCGGAAAATATCTAAGGAACTTCCTTACCTTATATTGTGTTTCTTGGGCTTTTTGGTCCTTTTCCTAAGACGCTGTGAGCAAGAACTTCCTCAGATTCAGAAACGCACCTCTTGCCATCACCGGTCCAGAAATCTCGTGAACGTGGCACTGAAATCTCGCGTTAGGTTGATTAGTGCAGGGGTGACACCTAGCAGTCGATAAAAGAAGTGCAAGCGCAAGGGACTACTTGTATATACTGTAGTAATTGATGGGCCATACTCACATCATAGCAAGTAAATAATATGACTGATATCCCTCGCAAAGCCCAGTCTTAATACACTGTATGTAAAATCGTGAAAGACATGGTGGTTCGCATTTTTAAAATTTCACGATTATTATGACAGATGTCCATAATACGTCTGGGATAGATGATGGGAATTTCTTCTTTGCTACACTAGCTAGCAGATACGATGCACAATGTTAGCACTAGGGTGAGATCATCGACATCGTACATTCGATAGGGTAAATTAGGGTAGGTTTTACATAGTTGAGGGGGTAACATGTTACTTCGAAGTTCATTTCAGTTATCAATTCAAGAATTATTCCCAAGCGAAATAGTAGTATATGGCCCCGTTCACATTTGTGCGTATATTCAAGTCCGTATGATATGAGTTGTCCGTATTGACGTTATTTTGGCTTTGGTCAAAGTTGTTCTTTACACGAGCGTGCGTATCAAGTCCGTATGGGGTCCGCATTATTGACGCACAATGCGTAACTAATACGCATTACAATGTGGTACTGTGTGTATGTTTGCGTACCTAAAACTAACTCAAAACCTATGAAGTGCGTATTGTACGTACGGCGGCGTATGGAAGTAAAATGTGATATTGTCCTCGTGTGGCTGCACCTTAAATACGAAACCAGGCTGCACAATAGTGGGTCGGATTAAAAAAAGTTTTCCCAAGCCAAAAAAGTGTTAATACGCAACTCATACGGACGCCTTTGGAGTGAAAGGGTAACCCTTCAGTTTTATTTTTTCGGCCTCTCTGTCTCTTCTAATTTTTATGGGAAATAATTATCATTTTCATGTCATAAATAATTCGGCAAAAAATGGGCATATTCGAATAAGATAAATACATAAAAATTTAGACAAAAATGACTGATTGTCAAAAAAAAGACAACCCCGGCATCCTCTGCGCGAGTTCCAATTACGTCATAGTTAAATAAGTCTATTATTTTCAATAATGAATTGTTGCCAGTTTGCTGTTGTTTGTTTCGTCACAATAATGGCAAAAAGACGTAACCCCTTTATAATATATAGATTTCACCACACGATGTAGTTCAAAACTAAGGACTACATTTTTTGGAGAGTTAAACGTATTTGAGGACAGTTCTCACTTCTGAGGTTATATCTTTATGGTTCTCTGTTGTGCGATGGCTGATGTAGAGACAGCCGTACCGGAGGAGCCAGAGTGTCAGGAGGAAATGACCGGATGTCCCGTCATCTCTCACGCCTCGGTCCACCGCAGGAACTCCGACTACATGGTACGTAGCACGCAGATAGTGTCTACCAGACTCCCGCCTGGCCGAATAGTAATTGGGGACTATTGCCAAGTCAGGAATATCTATTTCTGTCTTCTTTAACCAGGTTTAGCTCCATCAGTGACTGGCACTGCTTTTCATGGAGGC
>NC_049987.1:3986197-4003697 GCF_000003815.2 Branchiostoma floridae | reverse complement strand
CCCCCTAAAAAGGAGGCAAAATGGAATAAAAACAGCAATTTCTTGTCTTCTATATGGCTAATCTAAACCTTGCTTACATACCAGTATAAATAAAGGTGACCTGAACTGAACTGGAACTGATTGTGGATGTTAAGCAAATAAATTAGTTTTAAAGATTGATGCAAACAAGCCTACCTCTGTCTGTGGATGGAGGTTCGAACGGTTCCGTTTTCAGACTCGAATTCGAAGCGAATATACAAAACGTGCTTGCGTGTGCAAAGTTCTTGGGTAGTTCTATTTCTTACTTGATTCGCTGATCTAAGACGGCGATGACTTTGAGATCCTTCTTTTGGTGTCTCTTTTTCCGAAGGTTGTGTCTCACCCATTTGTACCTTCTTGCCATGCCAACTTCGGACGCGCAGGTGGGTGCTGAGAAGCGAACTGGTCCAGAGTGTGCCCTACTGTTGCCGGGTTGGCCTCTGTGTCCAACGCTAATGTGGAGATGTCTGGTGGTTCTTCATCCAGGTACGGCTGTCCGGGAAGTGTTACCGTGATGTCCTCTCCGAAACGTGGTGTTGGTTCAGCATGTACGTCTGCCCGCACTGTTAGCTGGAGTGGTCGCCGTGTAGCGGTCCTGTAGCCACGGTGTTGTGTACAAGGCGCCAGTCCTGGGTTCATGTCTGCCTGTGTTGTCTGATTTTGTGCCTGGTAGGGAGTTGCGTCCTCCGCCGTCGGCTTCACGGCTTCTGCAGGGTTTTGAGCTGGCGTCACGTTTGTTGCCGGCTCGCCTTGCCCAGAAACGGTGATGGCGGCCACCTCCATGTCCCGTGCCGGTACCACAACTGGGGTGTTGGTTGGCAATCCACACAGCTCCTGAATGGCTCGACGGAAGTCTGGGAGCCGAAAGCTGTAGATGATGGGGTTGGCCACGGATGATACCGTCAGGAACAGGAGGATGGACAAGTGATGGGCGACAGTCAGGCCATATTGTGACACTTGCTCTTCACTGATCACAGCTCTTGCCATGGCCACCTGAAAAACGGTAGTGGTCACGGATACAGTCAAAGCAATTGCATGCGGCGCCATTAGCTTGAATGCCTTGGTCTGGAATACCCACAGGTCGCGGTTTTCATCCCTTTCCTGTTGTTTCCTCGCTTCCTTGTAGACGCGGTAGTACAGCATTGAGATGAAGAAAACGGCAAGTAAGAAAACGATCAAGTTAATGTTTCTTAGCATGGCAGACAAGGAGGCACTGTTCGCAGGGTCCGTCTCACAAACCACGCTGTTTTGGGGCAGTCCGCCGAAAGCCACGGGCGCTAGTCCGAAGAAAAAGGAGAAGGCTCTGACCGTCACGATGCCCACAGCCACGCGTTTTGTGGTGACTTTGTCATGGTAGTGTAGGGGATCGCACACAAAGTAATACAGATCTACCGCCATCATGAGGTACGTGCCAAACATGGATAAAAGACATGAAGGCGCTACCAGCGTTCTACCCAAACACCACAGATGTTCCCCACTCACATCTTGCCGGAAAAGTGCGACGATGCGGATGGGAATCAAACAACTGGTGAAGATGATGTCGTCGACTGCAAGGTTGCAGCGAAGGTAATTGCTCGGATTCTGTAGACTCTCTTTTTTCCAAACCAAAAAAATGAGTAACAGTCCGCACCCTACCGACAGTACTAGGCTGATGATGAGGTATGCTGTCTGGAGATCGCGAAATGTAGAAGAGAGGGAGAGAACACGGTTGGCATCATCTTCTTCTGACGGACCATCGGTTTCTTCTTCCATCTTTAGAGCACGGAAACACGCCGCTTAGTTAGGAATAGTGTGCTCTTTTCTGGTTAGCTGAACGCACCTTAAGGCAGCCGCACACACAATGGCAAAGTACAGGCTAAACCAATTTATTCAGGGGATGAAATGTGGTATCTTAGCGAGGAAAAATGTTGTTTGTGACAACCTTTGTGTATGAAGCTTCCTCTGACATCCATGGTATTTAGAGACTGGTCTTAACATGACGTTTTTAGTAATTGTTGTAGATACCAGCCTTTGTGCCTGAAACGTCATCGTGAGGTGAGTCCGTAGATATGAATTGAGCAATTGACGTCTATCATATGAGAAGAATTTTCTAATAACTCCGATCCTCTATCATTTTTTATATAACTGTTTTCCTATGAAGGAAATGCAAACCAACGCAGAGAGTTATTATAATATTTTTGCTATGCACTTATGACGTGGGGCGTTTAGTGCAACTCTGATGAAGAATATTGAAAAGGTTTCGACAGAAAAGTTTCAGTCAACAACAGTGGGTACAAAATTCTTAACTTGCAACAATTATATGTTGAACCTATGAATACCTACCTCAATATGCCCAATAGCGATTACATTACATCATTACATTAGTCCTATAATTTTGAATTGAGCGTTTGACGTCGAACATATAGGAAGAGCTTATAGTAACTTTTATAACCGTTGTCCTATCACAGGCAAAGCAAAGTTAACAGTTATTAGAATATTTCTTGTTAGTCACGTCTGACAAGAAGCGTAAAATGCAACTTTGATGAAGGATATCTGAGAAGTATCGACATAAAGTCGTCAACAGTTCTTCTAAAAGGAATAGCTGTTGCAGCTGGTTCGATGCCCTTTATTATAAGATGATTACTTAGCCAATATGATATTTGTGTTATGTCCGTATGACGTATCACAACGAGGACATCGGAAAGGTATGGGCATAACAGCAACGACAGTAATTAGAAAATTCTTGCAATAATTAGATGTCAACCGATGAATACATGAGTATGGTGCTTCGCCGCTAGAGTGTCGACTAGATCCCAAGCCTTCAGAAACCAACAGAAATGTTTGAAAACTGATGATGAAACGAAACGATTTCAACCAAAGCATATATTGTAGATACCAAACACATTGACTTAACTTTCCGAAGTATGAAATCTTTAAAATGTTCCAATTTACAGTTCTAAAAATGACATTACTTTACGATCTTTCCTCCCTTCCAAGCTGCTTAAAAGTAAATGCCGTTAACTAAATGTTGTCATATCTTCGTTACTGTACTTGTATGTTTTTTTATTGCATCACTAGTTTTAAATTTCATTTTCATGTAGTAAAGATAATCATAATAACAGCTTCCAAAATTACAGTTACCATTGTGTCTATAACGTTTTATAATGTAAGCGTCATCCCTCATTGACACAAAAAAGGGCATAGTCTTCATGTAAGCCAGTCACAAAATCTTTATATAATCATACCTCAATTCCTTGTCTGTTGTATCCTAATTTAGAATTTAATGTAAGATAAACTTGTGTTGGTCAGCTGTATTACCTAGCGGTATCCTTTACCCTAGGATTCTGATGACATTTACTTACTTGACCTCAACGAACATTGCAACAGCATTTCTTGTCTTAAGCATAGTTTCCGCAGTATTTATCGCCTAGATTTTCAAAAAAATGTAATGAAAAATATTCAAATCCGTTGCAAACACTGTGCCACATGTTTTGATATTACAGAATGTGTGTTCGGAATTCAGAATGAACATAATAGCGAAGAGATCATAGTATTTTTGAACAAAATGTTCATGTATGCTAAAAAAAAGATCTTTCATGAGATTATACCAGCTAACAACTCGAGCTTTGTGCCCCAGCAATGCTTTCTAGTTCAACAAGTTTGCTCTAGCTAGTCCACCGATAATCTTTAAATCCTATGTGACCTCAAGCATTACATGAGATCTTAATCTATAAATGTAGGAAATGGCACTTTTTAAGACACATCTTACCATCATCAGTTATAAGACTACATTTAGCTGATTTTCATCCTGGTGCTTTTGTGCCTGATAAATTGTGATTTGGTCTCCTTAGACAGAAGAACGGTAGAATTGAAAAGTAGCTGGTCACATGCCTATTGGTATGAGAGTCGAGTGGCCATATTTAAACCATTCTTGGCAAAACAAATTAATCCAACGGTTTCCAATTATTCTGTCCGATATGCCGACCTATTTTCTCGCGAAAGGTCTAGACAATTACGTTACTGTTGCTACTGTTTCAAAAGCAATCGCCTCCACACTTCTTGTTCTCGTAGATGTGTTTCTAAAAGCACACTAGTTCACCTGCTCCTCCAGAACATGTAAAAAGCTTTTGGTATTTATTGATATGACTACTGGCTTGCATATTTCAAATTCAAATTTAAGCACCCGTAGAGATTTTGGAGATGCCTACCTGCCTTAAGTGACAGTACAGCCCCTTAAGACAAGGAGATACAAGCGTATAAAGCAGGTAAGTATCAAATTACTAAGGCATTGCAGAATATTAGGACGTTTCTCGTAGAGATATAGGCGACTCTATTCAGGAGCAAAATGTATCTTACACGTTTCAATGATTATCAAATCATTTTTCAGCCTTGTCTTTACATTCTAACGTTCAACTCAGCTTTGTCAACTTTTGCATCAAAGCGTTTTACTATATCTACAATACATGTTTGCAACTTGAAAATGTCTTTCCGTTCAGCGAATTAGCTTTCATATTTATTTGTCTAGAAAAATGGCTAATAATGCGGTATACCAACAGGGACTATGTAGAACGTACTGTACAAGTCATGTAACTGCTAGTCATGTCTCACAATACTAGAGCAAGACAATCATGCTTTGTCATGTCTCTATATTGTGGGTTATGTGAAGGTACGTTTTTGTTACTATTATCATATAATCACCCCCCAATTCCTTATCTGTTGTATCCTAATTTCAAAAGTGAATTGAAAGTAAACTTGTCTTGGTCAGCTGTATCACCTAGACCTCACCGATGTGAATACCACAATAGTCTACAGAAGACTGAGGTCTGATAGTATACGTTAGCCTAATGTATTGCGCGGTTTTACAGTACAGGTGTCCTTTTTAACGAAACTGGCACAAAAATTTCCCATTCTCCTACGCAGAGACATCTAGCGGCGCCAGCAAACCGCCTCTTGTCTGTCTGGAATTTGCTATGTTAACTGTTACCATATCATCAGTTCCTGACCACCCTGCTTATAAATACTGATGATCTTACCCTTCTTTATATATACGAGATCCCTTTTGAAAACTGAAAGCCATATCCTCTGATTGGCTGACAGCTGGTTTGTGGCGACGCCCACAGGAACTGATGGTGATGGTTGAGATAGCAGAGTACTTAGTTGGCGCCGTTGGATGTCTCTGCGTAGGAGAATGAAACTTCCTGGCATAAAGCTCTTGTTTTCGTTTTAGGATTTTCTCACCTATTTTGCGCCATCAGGTATGTCTGAGGAACTTCAGACGATAACGATGCAGAGAAACGTCCCGACCACTCAGGCAGCTCTTGGAGTGGTGGCGTCTGGCCTAACTGTAGAGCCACGGTCCATACCGACTCTGTCGTGTGACGTCACCGTTGATGACACACAAGAAACAGATACTGCCGTGTCTGAAGATGTTTATAAAAGTGACGATGGTGATGATGACCTGGATTTGAACGAACCATCTGAGAGCACCAATCATCCATCAGGTGAGTCAACTTTTGACATACAAAGACATGAAGTTAGTTTCCGAGTACATTCCAGTGCTATGGTCCAAAACAGGGTTTTAAAATGATGTTAGAAATAAATTTGAAATATTTCAAGAAAATTGATATAACAATAGTTCTACTCAACAACAGAGTTTGAACAAGTCTGAATTTATTTAATGTTGGCAACATCATGAAAGTAACTATGCAAAATGCCTCTTTATATTGAAAACACTTTAAAACTTTTATTTACTGTTAGAACATGCTGTAGCAAAATGTATTATCATTATCCAGATGGTACATGAATGTAGGTGCAAACTAGCCTCTTTTCACTGCTTCTTGTATTCTAAAATTTCACGACTGGGCAGTACTGATGCTTTTGTGTGGAGCTGGAACACACATAATGTCTTGTACTTAGTAGGAATATGTGAATTGCCCTCGTCCTAGCCTCTTCACTGAATCAGTTACGTACAATATGGTGCAGCGTGTGAAAACTTAAGTGACGTTATCAAATTTTTCTAACATGTTGAAATACATGAGACAACATTTAGAAAGCATGAAAGGTTTGAAATTTAAAATCATTATTTTAGTTAGATTGATACAATGTTTATAAATTTGAAAACTCACGCCGAAAGGTGGAATTGACTTTACTTAACTGTTGAATACTTTATATTCAAGGGTTAATGACCCACCCCGAGGTGTATATGGTGTCATATCGTCTGTTCATTTGCTATAATCACCGAATGAAACCACTGATGTGAGCGAAGCGAACGAAGTTGTTTTATGAGATGGTTTATAGCAAAGGACCAGGCGTTATCACACCATATACACCAAGGAACAGGCAGGTCATTAACGTTATTATCATATAGCCTACCCAAACTTGGAAGCACCCGTATGACTCATAGATCCTTTGGTACTATACGTGTGAATTTCTTTGTCGACTTTCTGAAAATTCACAGTTGTTCTTTGGTACATACATTTGTAAGGAGATTACAGATTGCATTATGAAACCAAAATTTCCACAGAAAATATTCAAAACATTTCAGTCTTGTCATCTCAAACCTTTTCAAACTTTTACTGTACCGGATTCAAGATCATTCCTCCCTGCCTGTTGCCACTAATCTTGACGTACTTGTAGTTCGTGTTTCCGTAAATGTGTGTTTCTGTGCGTGTGTTTGTACGTTACTAATTATGTTATAAACTAGCAAGTCTATGGACTTTGATATCATGCATACCATCTATGTCATTCCGTTCGTTATCATTACATTTTTTCCCAATATTGACTCTAAGGCGAAAGGCGTTAAAAAATTCTAATTCCGACTGTGATTTTCCCCCAGATGCCACACCCATGCAGCAGCAGCAGACTGATTGGAGGTCAATCGCGGACGCCGCTGCGAACGTGCCCAACCCAATGTACGCCCAAAGAGCAGGTAAAGTTCTTTTTTACCTTCGCAAAGAAGGTTATATTTTGGGTAGCGTTTGTTTGTATGTATGTATGTATGTATGTATGTATGTATGTAAAAGACCAGAATAACTCAAGAACGCCTGGATGGATTGTATTGATATTCTGTATGTGAGTAGGTCTTGATGAGACCTGGAAACGATTAGATTTTGGGCCCCCTAGCAGCCTTTTATGGTACTTCAGCAGAACTTCCTAGTTTGATATCTCAAGTTCTGAACATGCTACGGCCAAAATTTTTTAGTGGTAGACAGCTCTTGATGCCGAGAGTAAGTGCTGTATGTTTGGGCTCCCTAGCGGCTTGTTTTGCAACTGCAGGGCAGGTTTAGTGTCAGACTTTAAAAGGGAATAACTCAAAAACGGGTTAACGAATTGTTATCATTTTTGGTATGTAGATAGCTTAAGTGATGCTTCATATAATGGCATATTAATTATGCAAATCCATATCCAATATGCATAATTAATTATGAAATTTTATGAACACGCTCAGTTCCATTATGGGACCATTGCAACATGTGACACCTGTAACTTAGAAGGAGAAGAATATTGATTGATATATATTATGCATTGATGCCTAATTTGCATGATTAATGAAAAAATTCTACAATTTCATTGTGGTAAATGACAGTAACTTCTTACTTGTAGCATTTGGAAGTTATGTACAGGAGAACACGGTTGAACATTAATTATGCAATTGAATTATGCAAACGAACCCTCATTTGCATAAATTATCAGAAAATGCGATAAAAGCCTTCTTTCTTAACATTGATTGTGTACGTCTGTTGTCTGGTAGAGGAGATGATCAACTGATACAATTAATGCAAATAAGAACATTATTTGCATAATTGATGATAAGAACATGTTTGAACATTAATTATGCAAATGAATTATGCAAACGAACCCTCATTTGCATAAATTAACAGAAAATGCGATAAAAGCCTTCTTTCTTAACATAGATTGTGTACGTCTGTTGTCTGGTAGAGGAGATGATCAACTGATACAATTAATGCAAATAAGAACATTATTTGCATAATTAATGATAAACAATTAAAACAGCAGTTGTAAAGAAAGGTAGGATTATTTGGCGAAGGTATGGGGTCGTGGAACTCTAGTTTTTCACTACATTGGGAGTCTGCTTTTTCCATTTTATGTTATCATATCATACATGTCACAGATCTTTTTTTATTACCGGTACATCTAAGTATTTTTCCTAACACAAGGCCATTAACCCTATTAACCCTATTAGAGCCACAAAATTTGGTGAGTAATTCGGTTGTAGTGTTGAAATTTACGTATATTTTTTTCACGTTCACCTGTTTAAGTTACCTGTTAAACCAATACAACATGTGTCTATATTTATGGGAAGCTAATTATTTTACGTACAAAGTCTAAAGCCATGGTTGGCTAAAAAGCCCAATAATGAGGTTGTTGCTTTATTGTAGGCTTATGGAATATCGGCTTGTTGAGACATATACAGCTTTATTTATGTCTTATGATTATAGATTTTATTGTTACGTTCACAGCGATTGGGAAAAAAACATATATCAAACAAACATCTATTTATGTGTGCTATCATGTGTGATTTCCGTTGGTTTAAATTCTACCACTTGCTACAGATGGGGAACCTGCTCCTCGAGTCCTACTGTGTTCCTCTCGCACATGCGCACAGCTGGTTTGTGCATTCATCACGGCATCCGTCGGAGTAGCAATGATCCTGACAGGAGTCTTTATCGCCGGGCCCCTGAAATCCCCTCCGCCCAACCCTCTGTATCCTACAACGCAGATTAGGACCGTCGAGGTAAATAGTTACATGATTTTCTGCATTACCTTTCCTTGCCTTATACACAGTGGTACTCTAAAGATCGTCGTCAACAATTGTAAACAATTGTAAATGGTTCAAGGTACGAGGGGCGTGCAATAAGTATTGGTCCTGACCCACTTCCAGTTGTCTGATCTAAATGAAATTTTGTATGTGTAATAATTCATATCTCTATGGGTTATGTTGCAAAAGACAGCTCTGAACTAATTGTGGTTTCTGATTTACTGGTGTTTGAACTTAGTCAGGTGCGAAATGGACCAGGTGTGAAATGGAACCAGTTGAGTGTCGCGCAGTGATCCGGTTTTTGTATTTGAAAGGACGCACACCAAAGAAGACTTTTGATGAAATAAATGAAACTTATGGTGATGATGCCCCATCATATGACCTTGTAAAACGCTGGCATCCTGAATTCAAACGTGGCTGGAAGTCTGTGGAAACAGCTCCCAGACCTGGTCGTCCCTCTTGTGCCATTGATGAGGCATCAGTTGGAGGACCAACCTGGGGTGTCCTACAAAATCGGTGTCCAGAGCTGCATCAAACGATGGGAGAAATGCATAACTCTGGGTGATTCCTATGAAGAGAAAGACTAATAACTGTGCCAAGTTTCATTAATCTCCTCCTATGGGAAATGGGTCAGGACCATTACTAATTGCACGCCCCTCGTATTAGTATGATGGGAGAATAAGCAGTTTCTTGCTTTAGTCAAGTAAAAAATAGCGAATGAATCAGGTTGTGAGTTGACGTTGTCAGGTAAAACGACAAGATAACTGTAGAAGCTAACCCCAACTGGTTTTATATTGTTATATCTAGATAGTTTGGGTTTGACTTCTTTTTTCGAAGCAGAGTAAGACAAAGTGTCCCACTTTTTCTACAATCTTTGGGTTTTGTGGGTTTTAAGAGGAAAGAGCCTTTCTGTTCGTCCGATGTAGAACAGCTGGGGAATATAATTGTGATTTCTTTAACCCTCAAATCACCGTAGCTTTTTTCCGACTAATTACCGTTTTGTACAAATACAGTCTTTTTGGTTACTCTTTTTGTGATTTATATATATATATATATATATATATATATATATATATATATATATATATATATATATATATATATAGTTTTATTTATCTATTTGGCATGATTAGGTGAGAATAATTCTAGCTCATTATTATAATTTATGGTAATGATCACTAGGACTCCATTTTGCCCTAACTATATGCACACCGGGTAGGTTTTTTTTTTAATGCCTGCACCAATTTCAATGTCGCATAGCTCCTGAACGGCTTACGCTAGGGCCACCAAAATGTTGATAGCAAACATTTAAAGTGAAAATATAAAGTAAATTCATCATTTTTGGCGTTGCCATGGCAACGGAATTATGCCAGGTATATTTATTGCGAATTCTTCTTATGTTGGCTGAAACACTCAAAATTTTAGGTTTTCTGAGCAAACCACATCTTATGCAATTCAACGTAGATTTCATTATTCAATATTGATAATTAAGGCTATTTTTTGACGTCTTCAGTCAAAATTCAAGATGGCGACCGAAATCAGCTAGATGACGCCAGGATGTCGTCATATAACATGATAACGACACAAAAGTTGTTACCATAATTTTGTTTTACATGTAGATCATTCTCTGAAATTTTCGTGATCATACGATAACAGATTTAAGTGCGGGTCTCAAAAGTTTGTTTAAAAGAATATTGGGGTCAGTGTTGACCCCACTGGACCATGTAAAAACTTTCTAGGGTAACTTAATTAACAATACGCCAATCTTGCTAAAACGCATGAGAAGTTATAATAAGACATATATACAAACAACTCATTGAAGTAAATTTGTTTTCACCCAGAAATGCCATAACGGCAAAGGACTGCTAAACCGAAGACGCCTAACGGCTTAAGCCTTTTGGCCGAACGGTTTGCACGTTCGATTTGTGATCCGGCTGCCCGGGTTCGGCGCGGGTTCGAATCCCGGGAGTCGGGGTGTTGTTTCTTTCTGTTCTTACTCGCCCCTCTGGTTGTTTCACTATTGATATGTGTCTGGGGTCAGTTTAGACTCCATACGGTGGTTTGAGGGTTCAGTAATGGGGTAAATACCGCTTTTATCATTTTGATGATTAAGTATAAATCGTCTTCGTATTAAATGTTATTCTTCGTTTAAATGTGCCTCTGGTTCAAATGGCCTAGCAATAAGAATTACCGAAACTAATTTATGTACTGCTTTGACAGGTTTTCACATCGACCGCGTACACCAACACAGCCATGACAACTTTTGACTATATCACAACAAGAAAGAACTTACACACCTCTATCAGCCAGTATGGTAAAGGTATGTATAAGGAAAAACTTGCTGACTGAAATACAATTCGGGACCGGTGTGACAGCGATCTCGCCCCCCCGGGGGGCGAGATCACTAGCGTTTTCGCCCCCCTTTAGCGTTTTCGCCCCCCCCCCCCCCAAGAGCAGCTGGTTACTACATATTACAGGTGCGCTACCTGGTACTATACTGCACCTGGGGAGTAACGTGTATGGTGTGTTACCTGGTACCTTATGGCACCTTATTACCGTACCGTAAGATGCCTGTCATACCTCGAAAGTTGATACTATATTGTTCGGTGCAAACATGGCATTGAAATGAAAAAGACAATTTTTGCAGCTGAGGTGGCATAAAAACAGTGCTACTGCGAACGTATAAATCAACACCGTCTATGGTACGGAATACGTCAGCTATATGTTTTCAATTTGTCACAGTGTTTTCTTTCTTGTGCTGGAAACATTTCCAAAGCACTAACAAAAACACACGTGAATAATAGTTTCTCATTATAAACACTATCTACGCGCAAGTTGATATAGCTGTTGCTAAATGCTACACAAACACTGGTAAAGTACCAGTCTTAAGAAACACGGGTAAATGCATCAGTTCCTAAATACTAGAAAAAACAGCCATGTTGGAGTTGAAGATATCCCTTGGCCAGGTGCATATACCAAGATGTGCGTTATTCTAATTAATACCTAATATTTGCATAATTAATAAAGACATTACATAGTTTTTTGTGGTCACTTCATGGTAGAGACTTCATATTGGAGATATATAGGTTGTTTGACGACAGGTGAATACAATGAAATACATCTTATGTCAAGACTCAGGTATATGCAATAATGGGAATACAAGGGACCCAACCCTCCTTGTCTGAAACAAGTTCAACTATCTTATTGCCATGTACTTACGTTAATATTGATACTATGAATGGAGTTATGTATCAAACTCGTGTACTTATATCATTCTGAAACTGCATTTTGTGATTTATACCAATCAACTTCTAAAATGTCATGTAAACCCGTTTTTTTTGGGGGGGGGGCGAAATCGCTAAAGGGGGGCGAGGTAGGGGGGCGAGATCACTAGCCGGGGAGGGCGAGATCGCTAGCGATTTCGCCCCGGGGGGGCGAGATCGCTAGTGATTTCGCCCCCGGGGGGGCGAGATCACGGGGGGGCGAGATCGCTGTCACACCGGGTTATTAGTTGACCATGTCTTGCATGCGTCTCATGTCACTCTGTAAATGGTGTCTATGTTATTCTTGTTGTTTTAGGGACAATGGAAGATGATGGAAAACGGGACGTCATCACATTCGGTGGGCGGGGATCAATGTTAGGGAAGTTTACTTGCCTAGCTGGAGTTGCTGTATCATCTAGAAACGAGATATTCGTAGCGGATCATGATGACCGCCGAGTACAAGTATTTAACATGGATGGGGTTTACATTCGTCATTTCTTGACAACTGTTCCCGAGAAACCTGGCAGTATCATGACTCCGCAGGATATCTCAATTGACGACGATGATAACCTATGGGTAGTGGGCAAGTTGGAAATTGTTGGCTCGTATGCCGTACAGTACGACAGGGATGGTCGTGCGTTGGCTAAGTTTGGGGTTCCAAACAGTATCAGCATTCATGGTATTGCCGTGGATTTAAAAAGTGACAACATCGTTATCACAAAATATGACATCGGAGGCTGCAAGATGTTCATATATCATTCAAACGGCACGTTTGTTAGGAAACTTCAGATCTCCTGTTCATCATCGATTGCCGTTAACAGAGATGGGGACATTTGCACGTTAGACTACAACATTGTTCACGTGTTTAACCAGACAGGACATCTTCTGTTCAATTTTGGGGGTGATGGCAGGGATAATGGCGGGCGGACATATCCCCGAGATATCTGTACTGACATGTCCGGTCATATCTTGGTGGCAAATCAAGGACAATGGCATGAGAAGAGTTGGGTGTCCATTTTTAGCGGTCAAGGGAAATTTGTTCGCAAAGTTGCTACTGAACTAAGGAGGATTTATCGTATTGCAGTGGGACCAGAAGGACGGCTGTTAGTTACAGCACGTACTAAATCGATTTTGACAGAAAACTTTGCCCTGCAAGATGTAAAGGAAGGCATTGTGTAAAAAAAGTAAAACACTACATGAGATGAATAGGCCTATTTTAAGTATCAATTTGTATTATTATTAGAATATGGTCAAAAATCCATTTGGTCGGATGTTAAGCGACTTTGATATTAGAGAATACAGCTGTGTTAAACTGCATATATGAGCTTTATCGGGATTGTGATTAAAATGAAAAAAAAATCAGGAGGGTTACAAATTACTTCTAACTGATTCACTTGTATTGATATGCAGAAATAAAAGACTTGCATGTAGTAAAAGTATCAGAGTGCAAGGTCATTTTTGTGCCCCAGTATACTTCACCCCAACCAAACTCCTTGCTTTGCCCCGTCATTCCCCTTCTTTAATTTGCCCCCAGTGTAATTTTGCTTAACCGCCCCCTACCCCCGCCCTACTGATTTGCCCCCAATGTCCGCCGACAACCCGAATTGCACGTGTTCGACAGAAAAATCGTGTAAAAAATAACAATAGCGATTGTTTAACGTAACATGACATACCCTATGCTCTGGGCCACCTTTCTGAAAAGTGAAGTATCGCAACTGAAAAGGCACCTGCCTTCAGCAGCACCACCCCTACATAGAATAACTTTATTGCACGACAATTGTACATTGGTACAATATATGCAACAAATATTATACATAGTTCAAAAAAAGATAAACTTAACATCCTAATAAACATAACAGTAAAGGCTCATACAAGTCTTTCATTGATCAAATTACGTTTTGCAAAACGTATCTGTAACATGCTTCAATTGTACGAAGGTATTGTGTCATTACCTCTGTGTGTCTGTTTGTCTGTCTGTGAACAAGATAACTCAAGAACAGAGTGGATTGGTTTAATACTTAGTGTGTTGGTACGGTGTGAGAAAAGCTAGAAATGATTAGATTGTTTGTACCCCTTAGTGTCTTCAGCGTAACGGCTATGGTCACGAATTTACGGTGTTAGATACCTCTTGCGATCGGAAAAGGGTGATGTAAGCACACCCCCCCCCCCCCCATGGACTAGGTTGGAATTGTGGAATTGCAGGGGCATTTAAAAAAATTTAAAGATATAGGAATAACGGATTTTCATGATTTTTGTACCTGAATAGCTTTGATAAAGATGTACAGAAAGGAATCGAAATTATGTAAATGAGGAGGTCGTTTTCATAAGTAATGAGAATATTCTATAGAAGCATTCTTTAAATGTAGCTCTTGTCCTGGACATGATGCGGTTTCGACGTGTAGATAGCTTACGACGTCAGAACAAGGTTTTTCACGTTTCAGCTCGCTGGCATTTTTTTTTTAATTTGGAACTGCATTTTTGTCAGAACACTCCAAAAAGAATAAATGAAGAAATGGACGACGGATTTCCATTAATTTGAACATGCAAGTAGCTTAGGCAAAGAAGTACACAATTATATGCATGTTAAGCAAATAAGAACTTAATTTGCATTACTCATGAGGAACTTATATAATTTATATAATTCTATTCAATAGTATTGTTTTTTATGATTCATTAATTGGACTTCAATTAATGTAACACATGTAGTTCATGACTGTTGGAACGTAAACAGATAGCTAGAAAGGCCGACATTAGCTTGAGAGCAAATACATCATATTTCAGCCATCTCCCTCCACGTGCAACAACAAAATCACCCATTTGAAAAATAATTTTGAATAATGACGGTTCAACCCAAAAAAATGAATCTTACAAAGTGCAAGAATAGACTCCAGTTCACCCCATGTGAATTTGCACGATAGGCACGATAGACAAGTCCAGAAATACTCCCACTGGAAACATGGCCTTTTGAATAAGAAACCGAATCCAAAATTGTAGTTAGCAAAAAAGGTTCATGAAAAGGTATAATGGACCGTCTAAAAACACTTTGACATAATCACCATACTAAAAAAAATGGATTTTAGATAATGTCCCCATCCGTGCAAGAATGGATTCTTCCAGCACACCCCATGTCAAATTGCAAATTAGACCAGTCCACAAATACTAGTACCCTACTGAAAGACTTTGAAATAGTCACGAAAGTCCAAAGATGGATTTTCAAAAAAGATGTCCCTCCCATGCAAGAATGGACTCCTCCAGTACACCCCATGTAAATTAGACCAGTCCAAAATAACCCCACTGAGAGACTTTGACATACTAGTAGTCACTAAAGTCCAAACTATGAATTTTAAAAAGTCCCCCACCGTCAAGAATACCTTCAGCATACCCCATGTAAAATTGCAAAATACCACTCCAAAAATACACCCACTGAAAGACTTTACATAATCCCCAGCCCGAAGATGAAGTTTTAAAAAATGAACCCCTCCGTGTAACAATGGACTCTTCCATATAACACCAGCCTCGCTTATTGGCTGCCAAATCCTCCTCACGAAATTGATTCGGGCTAAGCGATTGGTTACCGTTTTAATTAAGTTATATTGGCATACAGTTCAGCAAGTGAGAAAACCTCAAAATATCGTCAACCAAGGTCGTTGACCCTGTGGCCATCGAAAAATGACCCAAAAAATATTTTTAAAAATCGTTTTGAAGTAGTTCATGCCAAAAAACGATACATGGTTCATTTGAATGAATATCTAGTGCACCCCTGTACCATAATTTAGATCATTTGGTTGCAGAACAGGTGTACAGAAGCCAAAAGTGTCCAATTTTGGAAAAAATTGCCAAAAATCGCAAAATTACGCATTTTGTTGTACTGCATACCAAAAGTGTTATTGAATCCATGTGCGCATTTGTAAAGTGCACTTCAATGCCAGATTTCAGATCAAACCACGATACAGGAGCCACAAATGTATTTTTTGTCAAAAAATTCCCAAGAAAGTCGCAAAATTAAGCATTTTGTTGTACTGTATGCCAAAACAGTACTGTTGTACTGTATGCCAAAAATTGACTCCATGTGGGTATATGATCAAGGCACCTCTGTACCAAATTTCGGGTCATTCTAACCAGGTTACAAGGGCCAAATTATACAGTTTTGGTCTAAAAATTGCCAAAAAATCAATAAAATCATTTTAGTTAAAGGCAGATATGAAAAAAACGCCTAAGGGCATTGGCCCACTTCACTCTTGTGCCAAATTTCGAGTCATTCGGGTCGGTCCAGGAACAACGGTGATAACGCGTTTTGAAGATTTGACAGGAGAAAGAAGAAGAAGTAGAAGTAGAAGAAAAAGAAAGAAGAAGCATTACGAATACAGTATATTTCACCATACCTATGGCATGGCTGAAATATGATAAACATGCAAAAATGGCAAAAATGCTTAATGCTTAATGGTAGGAATTTTAACTTGTTACATGTTTAAGCAGTCAATGTACACCGCCATGCATAAATCATGTAAATATGCATATCATTTGCATGACATCTACAAAAGCTCTAAATATTTCATGGAGGTATGAAGTCTCTGAACTCTAGAACTCTAGTTATATAGTCTTTTACCCATTCTTAAAATTTGACTACTCACCTGATGATTGAATTTTGTGACGTCGTTGTTATTGTTATTGGGTGGGCCGACGACTCACTCTTTGCAACCAGGGGCTGAATTGCGAGGAGCTTACATGGAATGATAAAAATTTTAGACGGCAAGCATCAAATACTCCTTGGTATTGAAATTTATGCAACTGAGCGATAATGGTTACTGCTGATTGGTTAGCACAGTAGTAGTCTATAATTAGTGTTTTTTTTCAGCCGTTTGAAAGTAGCCGAAGGCACATTCCTATAAAATGGCTTTGTTTTGATGTTTGTTCTTCCTTTTTGTTCTGAACATCCCCTGCCGTCTGTGACATTTTTCTCTTCTACTTTTTAATTTTCATTTCCAGATCGTACCGCTGTTGGTTTTGACGAGCAAGTCGTTTATTAAAAAGTATCACTGACAGGTGAAATCTCTCGAACCACAAACTTACACCTCCTCAGTTTTCATTGTCCATAGCCATAGATGTCACCATTCTAATTTGATTTCCATTTATTGTGATTGTAGACAATGCAATCATGGCAATCATAGAATACACATAACTCAAATGGTTAACGTATACTTCAAATGAAACAAGAAGAGCCAATATTGACAAAGATTGATTTGTGTCGGTAATTATAAGTTACGGCTTATCAATCAAATTCTAAATTAAAGACTGTCATGATTTTTACAACATAAAAGCCAAATGATCTGAGACATGCTACATGATAGTGATAATGCAATGGGCACATATACGCACACCCTCATTTATATGTTTGGCATACAATCGCTATAAATGGTTCTTCGTACAGAAAACAGTCGCCATCATGAATCGTGATACAATG
>NC_049987.1:3956323-3986097 GCF_000003815.2 Branchiostoma floridae | reverse complement strand
CCGACTTTAATTGGTTTTTCCTCGTAATTTCCCCAGAACCGGCGTACATCTGGGCCCTTTTTCTCTAACTACTGTTTCTTTATTTTTCGATCAGTCAAGTCTAGTTATGATTTGTCTGAAAAGGGAGCCAACATCCAAGTAAATGTGATGTTAGAAATAGGCTGAGTTTTTTCTACTCACATTGGGACCGGTTCTGCACGCACTCAGGGGCTCCGTCACACCTCTTTGCCAGTGTCACGACCTTTCCAGTACAGTGCTCAAGTAGGACAACTTGAAGTGATTTATTTTTTGTCGTCTAGCGCGGGCTAGCCTCCGTAACAGTACAGTATACAATAACAGCATTACGTTTACCGATACATGGGTTTTGTTTTTCGAACTAGGTTTTAGCGACAGCGCAAGATATGATGAACTTCAGGTAGATTCAGATTCAAATTCAGCTTTATTTCTGAATGACTTGGCATGTATATACACATTAAATGCGTCATCAGTCACAGAATCAACTTTAAAACATTGATGCATTTACAACATTTAAAATTAGACAGCAATCGGATTAAAAAAATAGACATGTCAGAATCAACATTCTTTACCGATCAACTCGCACTTTCGTACAGCAATCTTACAGAACGGGGCGCAAATGACAGTTCATGTCTCTTGGTTTTACTTCTAGAAGCCCTGTATCGGGCTTCCCGACGAAGACTGTACGAACTGTTCTGAGGTGAAGTAAAGAACTTCCTCAGCGGAGAGCTACTGTCCCGCAGTATGTCTTGTTGAGTCTTCAGCGTCGCTGCGTCCCGTCTGTCTGATAGGTACGTAGACGATCTGTGTTTACAAGCTAGACTACCAGTAGTATTATATACGATACTCTATCTATGATAGAAGTCGCACTATCTATGATATTCAATCTATGATACAAGTAATATTACGAGTTTATCAAATGTTATATATAAGCCAATTTTTAGTGATTACCACATATGAACACTAAAACATATACGTATTACAATGCACAGTGTTTGTTGCTAGCAGTAGTACTATCTGTGATACTCTATCTGTGACACAATTAATATTATGTGACTATTTATACAAATATACTTTGAGTGAGGTGAACGCTGCTCATATTACAATGCAGATCGTTCGGTAAGAACAGAATGTTGTTGCCAAGTGCTTATCGGGTGAAATCCGTAGTACGGAGCATTTGTTTCAAGCGTTAACAGAGTATTTGCTATCGAACGATGTGCGTACTTTGTTTTTGAAGAAGCTTATAGTCGGTTTGTACGAGTACTATTGGATATGCAGTTCCAGAGGGAAATTGAAGGTGAAACTCGATACTACAGGGTGTAGAATAAAAATCTAAAGTTATCATTCGAAAGATAATGTTAGAAAAATATAAAACGACGTATATAATTTAGGGCTTTTTGAAAATTTCATTCAAATTCAAAATTTCGTTTAGTGGGCTATTGGTATCGCAATATTGATTTCGATTGGTTTTAGACTGTTCGAAACGTTATGGCGATTGCATAATCTCGGAGAGAGAGAGAGAGAGAGAGAGAGAGAGAGAGAGAGAGAGAGAGAGAGAGAGAGAGAGAGAGGGAGTGAGTGAGAGAGAGAGAGGGAGAGAGGGAGAGAGAGAGAGAGAGAGAGAGTTCAGTAATACTTGTAAGTAATATCAGGTATTATTGTATGTTATGTTATTGATACGTAAGCACTTTAAACGAAACGAAATTCATAACTCTTTTATTTATTTATTTTTTCCCCAAGAAACTAGGCCTGTCTTAATGATAGTTGAGGGCATTTATCACAGCAAATACAACATCTTATCATGGCGTACTCCTCCAGTTATATTATACATTCTAACTTTAGAGCCTGCGGATACTAGACTGACATAAATCAATACTTCCCAACATGAAAGAAGGAAGTGGTCTTTCAAACATATACATTAAACTTCATTGGTTGCCGTGTACTGCTACTAGAGTCCATTCCAGGTCTCCAAGAGGGTTTTAAAATGGTATTTGTAACAAGTGTGAACTTTTACCATTACAAAAGCATTTCATTCACAATACATTTTTTAAACAATTTAGAATGACGGTTTGAACATGTTTAAACTTATAATTGTATGTTGGAAACATTGAAAAAATAACTGTACAAATAACTCATTAGCTAGAAAAATGTTCAAACATATGTGTGCTTTTTGAACTCTTATAACATATTCTAACAATGGGCATCATTTTCCAAATGGTAGATGTGTGTTATTGCAGCCATCAAATTAGCTGTGTACAGTGTTCCATTGATACATATTACACACAAATAATGTATTCAACAGTAGAAATGTTTATAACACGTTGAAATACAATAGAAAATATTTAGAATGCCAGACAAAGGTAAGAAATAATTCAAAACAGTTACTTATCTCAGTTAGGATGTAATTAAGGTTTCGAAAATGATTGAACAAAACGTGAAACACTCACGCGTTAACTCTACCAGCTCACGATACTTATTTTATAACATCCGCAGAAAAGGCATTGAAAGGCACATACGCATCCGGTACCATGACGACGACATCGTCCTACATAACTGACAATCGGTATGATAATTGGAGGTGGATGAATAAGTTCAATAGTCCCAATATCTTCAATACGTCCAATAAGTCGCCTATCACGGCTCCCATGGGATGTTTCCGTACTTTCTGCAGAATCCGTCTCATGTCTCCAATAATCTAGATGAAGCAACAAATAAGAACAATTACCATATAGCCAAATGGAGTTGGTCAATCAGAGGCCACCATTTCCTATGGGTTATCAGGCCGTAACGTCAAAAGTAGTCGGTTATTAGAATAACCGGCCACTTTTTGGACCGCACCATTATACAGGGGAAAGGACGCTAATACTTGTGTTAAGTAAATGTCTGGTTTGTATTGCAAATAAGCCACATGTTGATGCTGATATGCTATCTTAAAAACGGGTGATTAGAAATTTCTTGTTTGTATTGCAAATAAGCTACATGTTGATGCCGATATGCTATCTCACAAACAGATTTTAAATTGATTAGTTGAAATGATTAGTTAAATGATGATTTAGGCTCACTCGGTGGTTTATTCGGTGGTTATCGCACCTGACCAGGGATTATCTCACCATATACACCTCGGGGCGGGGCATTAACCCTTTATTGTTAACCTGTGGATACTCAGTCCCTTGTGATACTGTCACATTTCCAAACCGGGGGCCAGCCGGGTTGCTTTCGCGCACAGAACGAAAAGGATTATATTTAAGACAACAAAATACACAGAATTTAAAAAATATAAACATATATTTTGCATATTTCTTGATAAACGTTTTTATTTTTGGTTTGCACAAACATCCTGGTCGGGCCCGATCAAATGTGACCGTTACATAAGTCACCCATATACGTAGTTTGAACGTGAATTGAGATATCATTGCCTATGGTAATAGCTTAAACTAAGAAATTGCATAGCAAAAGGTTGATATTTCTATTTCTATCTATTTCAATTGCAACATGTTCATGCTGTGTACTAATTGCTGAAAGATTAACTTAATACGAAGCTGCAGTATGTGAGTAAATTTCTATCTTCTCAAAACGATAGGCGGAAATTACAATTTCTGTTTCTCTTTGATGGGTAAAGCTAGTTCACTTTTAACCGTGGGGTACCTATATCCGTCGTTCTTAAAGTACGGGGATTTAGGGATAAGTCAAAGAACAGTGTTTCAAGTTGCAATATCTTAAAGATTGATGGTGAATTAAAAACATTACGTAATATGTATGTACACAGTATGAAACTACCGTCCGTTGACTTGATATCCCTAATACCATGTTTTAAAACAGTGGATATAGGTTACGTGCGAATAAACGTGAGCTAGCGTTACCCGAAAACGTGCAATAAAGATGTTTATCAGCAACTATACGAGCACATTATCACCATGTATAATACCTTAGGGTGGTCTCACTTACGTATATATTCAAGTCAGTATGTGGTCCGTATGGGAGTCTTAGCCTGTAACAGGATCCATATATCACTAAGAAATAGAAATTGGAAAAAATATAGCCAGACAACACGCCAGCGGACTTAGCTGGTCGCAAATCATACTCCTCGGACGGCTAACTCCTGTTGCATGCTATGTACCTAATAGTATATTTGTCCACTTTCTTCTATTTTTTTCAGCGACCTGTGGAGCCTGGTAGAGGCTAAGACGTCCATACGGACATCATACGGACTTGAGTTTATACGCACGTGTGAACCTGGCTTTACCTCGAGCGTCCACATCTTGGACCCAATACAAAGTGACGTCATGACACACAGGTGGCAACCGCGATCGCCAGATGACGTCATCTTCAACACTAACCGAAACGGACCGGTTTAGGAGGACGATCTGGTCAATGTCAAAACTTGGCACGTCACTGGCATCCTGTCGTATAGGAAAGTTCAAACGAGTTTGCTATGATCGGAAGCTAAGGTGGGAGTGCCGGTACAGAAAATTCAGGTACAGGTACGGTCCAGGTCCAGAGGGTCAGGTTAATGCCTGGACCTGAACCCGGACTAAAGTGTTTGTGTATGGGCAATACTAAAAACAATAGTCAATTTGCTAAAGAATCTGTTTGGTGGAGTATCCTATCTTCACGTAAACAATGCTAACTGCCTCTGTTAAGTTTGACTGTAGAATTTGATAAAAGTGACCATCAACTCTCCTCTACTTCGCTCTTTCTATTCTCTTGGACCAATAAGGCTCAAGACACGTGGACGCCTGCCGCCGTAGTGCCATTTTCTAATTGGCCCAACATCCGTTCAGTGATTATATTTCAGCCATACATAGTATGGTGAAATATATTATATTCGTAATGTTTCTTTCTTTCTTTCTTCTTTCTCCTGTCAAATCTTAAAAGTGATTCATCTCCGCCGTTCCTGGACCGAATGATCTGAAATTTGGCACAAGGGTAGAGTGGGTCAATACCCTTAGGTGTTTTTCTCATTTTTTTCATATCTGCCTTTAAAATGATTTTATTGAGGTTAAAATGTCATGTTTTGACCAAAACGGTGTATTTTGCCCCACTGTACCCTGGTCTTACAATGGAATGGCCTAAAATTTGGTGTAGATAGGCATTAGATAGTTGGTAAAATGATCCAAGTAAAATTTTTGGCATTAAACACATTTAAAATGCTTATTTTCAGCACTTTTCTGAGGGGAAATTGGTTTTCTTTCGGCCTCCTGCCGTGAACTCCAGTGACCCCACACACCTGCGCAGCCTGGGATTTCGCGAGAGCTAATTGAATTTAAAGAGCCAGCCAATCAGCGCCGAGGAAAACGAATGCTAATTAATATCCATAAGCTGGCTTCCAATGCCGTATATACAGACAGAAACACATGCATATTACAGCCTTACAGTGGCCATACATGTGTGTGTCACCCTTTGCCCGTTTGAAATTGTACTTTGCGAGGATTTGGAGTTCAGACAGGGTCATTTGAGCGGTAGCGGACGGTACGCATGCATTGAACGTTAGAATACAAGTCTTTGTCGTTGAATTAACCAACATTCCGCATGGCAATATCAATCATTCTCGGCATAGTTGACTTTGGTAGGGTTAGTTGAGACAATCGAGTAAATGTTACTTGGCGGAAAACACGGGAAAATTTGCCAGTTTGCATTTTTTTTTCATATCTGCCTCTAAAATGATTTTATTGATGTTTAAAGGTTATCTTCTGACCAAAACGGTATATTTTGGCCCACTGTACCTGGTATTACAATGGAATGACCTGAAATTTGGCGTAGATAGGCATTAGATAGTTGGTAAAATGATCCAAGTAAAATTTTTGGCATAAACTACTTTAAAATGCTTAATTTCAGCACTTTTCTGAGGAGAAATTGGTTTTCTTTCGGCCTCCTGCCGTGAACTCCAGTGACCCCCCACACCTGCGCAGCCTGGGCTTAAACAAGAGTTAATTAAATTTAAAGAGCCAGCCAATCAGCGCCTAGGAAGACGAATGCTAATTGATATCCATAAGCTGGCTTCCAATGCCGTATATACAGACAGAAACACATGCATATTACAGCCGTACAGTGGCCATACATGTGTGTGTCACCCTTTGCCCGGTTTAAAATTGTAGTTTGCGAGGATTTAGAGTTCAGACAGGGTCATTTGAGAGGTAGCGGACGGTACGCATGCATTGAACGTTAGAATACAAGTCTTTGTCGTTGAATTAATCAACATTCCGCATGGCGATATCAATCATTTTCGGCAGAGTTAACTTTGGTAGGGTTAGTTGAGACATTTGAGAAAATGTTACTTGGCGGAAAACGCGGGAAAATTGGCCAGTTTGCGTTTAGTTTTGATACGTAGGTTTGACAGTGGCGAAATTGATTATTTTCTCATCAATATTTCTCGTAATAATTATTTGAACTGTAAATCTTAACAATTGGCTCACATGTGCAATTTTTGTATGAATAAAGATCAATGGGTACTAAAATTATGTGTAACTTATTGCTCTTTGTCAATAGATCAGCATTTTTTCTATAGTGGCCATATGTCTAGATAGTGGCAACATTTCTCTCACAGTACTGGAAAGAAAAGTGATGTATTTTTTCCCGAGCAAATGTAGGTACTTCTAGCGTTTTTTTTTATTACGTAAACTTTGTACCTTCAAATTGTAAGTAACTTTAAACTGCCAGAGTTTTAGCCCAATAAAACACTCCCAGTACCAGGGTATCACCACTGACCCCCGAAAGAAAACCCTCGAACAAGGTAGAAACTCCTATCCTCCGGGTCTCGCACGCTACAAGCAGGAAATTATAACACTAACACAACAAGATTACGCCCGTTGGCTGTTGCATACAAAATAAAACAATTTAACAGTGGTATGCAGGAGGATATACTTAACAAAGAAGGAAATGAAATATATAGATAAAGCCACATCAAGTTAAGTTGTTGGTCCTGGAATTTTTCAGAAAAGAAATACAGTACCTACTCTCCAAGCAGAGGTTAGGCTCTGGCTGTTTTTTAAAACGTTTTTTTAGTCGTTTTTATCGGGCTTTCTATTTTGTCATTTTTCTTGAAGTACGCCAGCCAGTAGGTTTTGACACAGTAAGATATAAAAGAAAATAGAAAGCCCGATAAAAAGACTAAAAAAACGTTAAAAACGTTTAAAAGCCTAACCTCAGCTTGGAGAGTACACAGTACCTGCACCTGCTTGATAATTATTAAAGCGCATGCCATACTTGAATAAAAGAAAAGTTCACTGCAATGATAAATGTATCCACATAGGAGCTGATAACGGTACTTAGACGTAGTTATTGTACTGGAAATTGTTGAATGGCTTCATGTAATTTCATGATGAAAATCTTCTGAATGGAAGATGCTGTGTTTTTTTTCACTTTCGGAAAAATAGGAGCTGTCGCGATTCTAAAAAACAATTAGTTACGCATAGGGGCTCCTGTGGAAGATTACATTCTTCCATATGGGCCCGCCGCATATTGAGCAAGCTCTGTTTTGACCTGGAATCAATTCACAATATTAGTTCTCTTTTGGGGATAACTTACAGTCAAAATGTTCCATTATTGCGCAGGGGTGACTTGGAACAGTTCAATGTTGCGTGGGAATGGGTATGGCTGAAATATGCTGTATTTGCACCCAAGCAAATGTCGGCCTTTCTAGTTTTTTTTAGGTCCGTTTTTTTCCGGATCGGTCTAACAAGAAAAATGGGCTATTGGGAAGTGATATTTTAGATCACAAGTACAAGTGTGCAAAACACACAAACAGCAAATTGACACATTAGACATTTGTATAGAACTCACAGCTAAGGACTTCATGGCAACCTCCGCTGCGTCAATGTCAAAGTCCAGATCCCTCGTGCGGTTGTCCTTTCTGTCCGTCAAAATGTGACAGCTACCTCGCTGGTAGAGTACTGTCAGTCCCTGTAACAAACTAAACCTGATGATATTCCTAGTACTATGATACCATGTACTCTCCAAGCTGAGATTACTATAGGCTCCGGCTTTCTATACTTTGTATTGCATCTTGTATTGAACTGATTATACTATGATTATACTACCATTTATGTAACATTTTGCGCATGACGACGTGGGTTGGGAAGAGCATATCATTGCAGTGGTTTGTTTGGTTGTCATACATCGATGGTTCACCGCAAAGGGCCCAGCAGTGCCCCACAGTGAAATGATCTAAAACTAGAGTTCCACGACCCCATACCTTCGCCAAATGATTTGATCTTTTACAACTGCTTATCAATTGTGTTTGTCATTAATTATGCAAATAAGGCTCTCATTTGCATAAATTATATAACTTGATCATCTCCACTAAATAAGAGACGTGCGCAATATATGTTAAGAAAGGAGGCTTATGTCACATTTTCTGATAATTTATGCAAATGAGGATCTCATTTGCATAATTGATGTTCAATGATATTCACCTGTACATAGCTTCCAAATGCTACAAGTAAGAAGTTCCCGTCATTTACCACAATGACATTATAGCATTTTCTCATTAATTATGCAAATTAGGTCTTTATTTTGCATAATATGTATCTATCAATATTCTTCTGTTTCTCAGTTACAAATGTCACATGTTGCAATGGACCTATAATGGAACTGGGCGTGTTTACACAATTTCCTCATTAATTATGCAAATTAGATATTATGCAAATTAGATACTAATTTGCATAATCATTATGTCATTATATGAAGCATCACTTAAGCTATCTACATACCAAAAATCATAACAATCCGTTAACCCCTTCTCGAGTTATTTCCTTTCAAAGTCTGACACTAAACCTGCCCTGCAGTTCCAAAACAAGCCGCTAGGGGGCCCAAACCTTTACCACTTACTTTCGGCATCAAGACCTGTCTACCACTCAAAAATTACAGCCACAGCATGTTCAGAACTCGAGATATCCAACCCGGAAGTTCTGCTGCAGTACCATAGCAAGCCGCTAGGAGGCCCAAAATCTAATCATTTCTAGGTCTCATCAATACCTACCCACATACCAAATATCAATACAATCCATTCATGTGTTCTTGAGTTATGGTGTTTTCCTACAAACATACACACACACACACAAACGCTACCCAAAATATAACCTTCTTGGCGAAGGTAAATATAGGCAGAGGCACTGTGGGGGGGGGGGGGCTCAGAACACTCCTTGTCCAGCTAAACTCTTCATGCGACAGGTATATCTGCCTGGAGATTAGGTCAATAAGGCTTAGTCTTATGGGGGCAGCAACCCAAGTCTACCATTTCGATTATGAAATAATCACAAAGATGTTTGGAAATTATTGTCAATGAAGACATTTTGCACGGTCACTTTCAAAATATTTCCAAAATGTTCAAAGGAATTCAAATAGTTTTAAATGTTCATTCAATTTTTTGGAAAAAATAGAACTATTGTGGCTGCATGATGTATATTCATATATTCAAAAAATTCAAATTTATTACAAATACTATCTTAAGAAACCTTACGATGACTTGGAGTGGACTCTAGTCATTCTCAATTTACATTACAATTTTGTTTGATGTGCCCGTTTTATTTGTGATTGAATGATTTGATAAGGAGACCCTCCTTGTAAAAGAAATATACAGACAATTGAAAAATTGTTTTTTCAATTCATAGTTAGGATAAAACTGTTCTTAAACTAGATCTCTTTTACATATCAATTCACAGCTAGGATATATAAACCCTCTCCAACAAGATCTCTTTAGTGTCACTGACAAAAACTAGTGGATGCTAGTTCCAACGTCTGACTGATTCCAAAACAATATCCAGTTGCTTGAGTAACCGCTTTTTGGCGTATCTAATTACCTGGATGTCTAACCTACGTCGACGTATACCGACTACTGTTTCTTTGCCGGTACCTCTTTGGCTTGTATGATCTCTCCGTCTCCAGTGTTGACGTCATCACGGTACCTCACCATGCCGTTCTCTCGGTCCACTTCCACCTCCTCTGTAAAGGTCTGGCCATTCACAGAGGTCTTTATAGTGAACTGAATGGAATGGGCGACAAAAATAGCGTCAATACTGATAGCAACGTAAAAACATAATTATTAATATCAACAAGCTTAAGATTATATAAATCATTACTTATAGGCTAAATTTTGCATACCAACAATCATGGCGATGCCTCAACGCCTTCTAGAGTTACTTTTTTTCAAAATCTAAAACAAAGTAAACGCTAATATTATTTCTTCCAAAAGTTATCTGCCACTCAAAAATTAAATCACATTCTAGTAGCATGTCCAGAACAAGTTATAAAAACCGGAAGTTCCGCTGCAGTACCATGACATACCACCGGGGTAATATAATCCATGGCATTCCATTGTTTTCTAAAAACCAGTACCCACATACAAAATATCATTTGAAAACAATCCTTATAGACGTACTCTATTTATCTTGTGGACAGACATCACCCTTACAAACAAACAGTAGTCACTACAAATCCTCCTCTTCAAGGAGGTAAAGGGACTTTCAGTACAAAAACCAAACAAAACAGATAAACAAACAGTTGTACCCGTTTATTTCCGTTTCTTCCCAGGAAATACGTCATCAGTCCACCAGCCGCCACCGCGCAAGTCACAAGCAGCAAGGCGACAGCCAATCCCAGCGCGACACGGAAACGAGGCTGGGACCTAATCTTTTCGATTTTCTTGTCCTCGGGTCGAATCTGTCAACGGCAGTGGAATGAATGAATGAATGAATGAATGAATGAATGAATGAATGAATGAATGAATGAATGAATGAATGAATGAATGAAATGAATCAATGAATCAATGAACGGGGATGGTCGACAGCAATTCTGATGACAAGGAGTCAAATTTTACTCTCAAAACACAACCTGACCACTATAGAATTACTCCCAATGCTACCACCAGTTAACCACTTGTTAACCACCTCAGGTAATCAATTTCAGACCCCCACTCACAGTCGAATGTTCTGAAAACTCCAAAACATTTCGCTGGCAAAGTAGAATGCTAATACCAAGTGACCACGCGAAACACCAGCTTACCACAGCCAATCCCCGCTCACGAACTACTCATAAGGCCATGTTGATTTGATTATATGGATGACATCCGCGCTCGCACCAATTTCCGGCCGCTAAAAAAAAGAAGTTTTCGACCACACAATAAATTGTGCAAAGCAGCTGTTAAATAAGCACAAATATTCCATAGATTGAAAAAAAAGGATCAGAAAACAGATAACTAATCATAGTCCAATGCCATAGAATGCCCAAATAAATCTAAAGTCAAACAATAAGATGTGAAAGGAAAAAAAATCTACTGTTTGTAGGGGGAGGTACCAGTACAGAAAATTCAGGTCCAGAGGATCATTTTCAGGTCCGGATCTGAACCTGGACCTGATTGTCTGTGGAAACTTGAGAACTGGCCATACTCAAAACAAAATGGTAATTGGTCAGTTTTGCTAAAAAGAATCTGTTTGATGGATTATTGGACTCTCACTGGCATTTAAAAATCCCATCTCCAAGTAATAAAGGCTAACTGTCTCTGTACCTTTGACTGTAGAAACTCAATGGTACAATTGACTATATAAACTCTACTTGACTTCCTCTTGTTGTCTTCTTGGCCCACGGTAAGACCCCAAATGCCTACCGACATAGTGTGTCTATTTTGTAATTGGCGAAACCTGTTCCTCTGATGTTTTTTCCAGGTCTGTTTTTTTCGGATTGGTCCAAGAAGAAAAAAATGCCTTGCACCTGTATAATGTGCTGGTCCCTACACCTAACTGTTGGTATACCATACTATGTGTGTTTAGTCCTATGTTCAACCTTCCTGGCCACTTTGATTTTATACTGGAGGCAACTATTCTTTTTTGCCAAACTTTTTTTTATTCGCTCGCTCGTATCAGTTTTGGAGTTCCCAGAGGATGTCATCCATACAATCAAATCAAAATGGCCTAACCATGGTTGGGGAGGGGGGGGGGGGGTGGGAGGCTTGGGGGCTAGTGGTTGGGGATCGGGAGGGAGGCCATGTTCTCCTATGTGTAGCAGGGCTTTACGTAACGTCGAACGTACGATCAAATGTTAGATCGTCACGCAGTAACAGAAAAATAAACACTTACGTTGACTTCAGATTTCTGTTCCATGGTTTCGTTTAGATAGTCTGTGGCCAGCTCCAACAGAGAAACAACTTCAATTGCCGAACGTCGGTGACTCAGGTCTGTACAATGGACAACAGTAACAACAGTAAATACACCTTCATGGCTTGCATAACTGTTTAGAAAACAGATATTCACTTCAGTAGCCAGTTGCCATGATACCATGACCTATATATTCTAGCCTGTTGTTGCAGGGAGGTCGCTGATCAAGTTAAGTTTCACGATCATGCATCTGATGTCAACCGGTAAAATATCCGGCTGTAATAGATTTAAAATCTAAATTCAATGTAACACTTGAAACAAGAAACTGCCTTATGCAAATAAGACACAAAATAAAACTACCCCTCCCCCTTACCATGGTCACTTGTTGAACTGGTTTGGTGATGTGAACACATGTCACACCACGTTTTGTAGGACTATTTTACATTTTGCTGTCCTACATTCAAATTGTTTCCAGGTCGCATACCGATGAACAATACCAGCATAATCTTTCATTTTTTTATCATAAGTGACTGTTAAGTGACAGAGAAAAAAAGTCATGTTGTTACAATATATTTCATTTTACGAAAGAGTTCAAGCAGATTTTTGGCCCCGATGTGCATGGCTCATTGTAAGCATAACTCAATTCAGCCCATAGGTGGCCACGTTTTGCGTAACAAAGCAAATTCTGACACCGAGTTACACTAGGACACTTAACCATACGACCAAAGTTTTTATCTTTAACATGGGTCGAAACACTCAACTCTGATGTATGGATCAAACACTTAGATATCTAAATTTAGTATATAACGAAAACGAATATGGAAACGTTCATAACTCACATATAGCTACCTCACGAGTCAGAGCAGGACTGTGTCTGTGACTTGGTCTGGATTTTCTCAGCACTGCACGAAATTTGAGGTTTACCAAATGAATGGTGATATATACAGAGTAAATCTGGTAATGGTTACTTTGCGCCAACATGGTATGTTAGGATTAGGTCATGAACCTTGACCTCTGGGTCATGGGACCGCGTGCGTTCTGTCCGCCATCTTGTCTCCATTTCTGTGCACTGTTGAAGGATTCACAATAGGTCTAAAGTTCAAATCTTGTCATGTCACTAATCTTCTGCTCTCAGGAAAGGCTTTTTTGATACTTAACTCAGGTTGAAATGTGTACCTAACAGCAGTTAGGGAGGTCCCACGTATAGAACGTTAAAAATCATCGACCGCCCCAAATCTTACGATCATTATATTGATCATGGCCAAGGAAGAAAGAAAGGAAGAAAGAAAGGATGCACGCAAAATCCAGATGCAACGCTAGTTCACCTTAATACGTGGGCTACCTATATCAGTTGATTTCAAAACGGTGGTAACGTTATATTTAGGGATATCCAAACGGCGGACAGTGGTTTCATACTGTGATATTTTGATAATATTGCAGTTTGAAACCATCCTTCGGCTTGATATACACATGCTGCTAAATATCCTGTTTTTTTAAGAATCGGAGATAGGTTACCCCTCGGATAAAGGGGAAGCAGCGTCACACTTTCTCATAATGACGACCACGAGCTTGCTTTCTATATATAATTATAGCATAGAATTATGGAATACACATGTATTAACAAAGGGACGATGACCTAGTTTATTGCTCACTTAATGAGGAACTAGAGTTCCACGAACACATACCTTTGCCAAATAACAAGGTTTGTTATGTAGAATGATGTCTGTAGACAAATGCGTTACTCATTTCATTTTCTTTCTAATTATATGCTTGGAGTTGGTTTATAAAATTTCAACATTGATTATGCAAATTAGATCCCAAGGTACCATTAATCGATATCAAATTGTATCAAGCATTACTTAAGCTATCAGCATACCAAAAATCATGATGATCCTTTGATCCATTCTTGACTTATTCTCTTTCAGTCTTAAATAAAATACACCCCTTACTCTCTTCCCTCTTTCTCAGTTACATATGTGACAACTTTGATGAAAGTACGATAATGAAATGCAGTGGGTTTTTGTACTTTTCCTAATTGATTAGGCAAATTAGCTGTTGATTTGCATAATTGGTATCTCATTATTCACTTACGCTACCTAAATACCAAAAAACATGATGATCCGTCAACATGTTCATATTTTCTCATTAATAATGCAAATGAGGTCATCATTTGCATAATTGATATCTATAGATATTTCTCTCCTTCCCAGCTACATATGTGACAAGTTTGAAAGTCCTATCATGGAATGCTGTGGATTTATAAATTTTCCTAATTAATTATGCAAATGAGCTGTTGATGTGCATAATTCGTATCTCATTATGTAAGTCATCACTCATTCTATCTACATACCAAAAATCATGACGATCCGTCAACATGTTGTAGAGTTATTTCGTCCAAAGTTGAGTTTCTGCTGCAGTACCTTAGCAAGCCGCTAGGGGGTCCATTATCAAACTTGACCTTCGTTTCCCAACCCCTACCCACCTACCAAATATCATCAGGATCCATCCCAGGCTTCTCGAGTTATGCTGTTAACACACACACAGACACACAAACACATCCAAAACCTAACCTTAGCCATTCTGGCAAAGGTAAAATTGTCGCAGTGGTTTTAGTCTATTGTCCAGGTTTGTGCGGCAACCCCTCAGCTCCAAAACCATAACTCCACAAATGTGCATTTTAGTTGTATGAAACTGTTCAGAAGTCACCCTCAAGCTTAAAGCATCGAGAAACAAGTACCATTTCCACCACCCTGTCACAATTGCAAGGGGGTAGGCACTACTTCTAAGTTTGCACAAAGCCCACCATACCACATATTTATCTAGAAAATTTTATATAATATTCCCTGGAGAATCCCTTCTTTACTTTTTTGTAGACAGTCAATGAAAACATATCTGGATATATATATCTTTCAACCACATTTTTAACAATGTACATTATGTACTTATTGTCTGTGAATTCAGACATCCATAGAAAAAAGTAACCGATATCGTTTCAAATTTCCCTTACGCCTTGTAACCTGAATTCCTTACAGCTGTTCATCAGTTCATATTCAATTTGATGACAGAGTGATAACGCGCCTACTCACAATAGGGGATGTGTTGAAAAGTCCGAATGTTTGAAGCGTAGCCACAACTTGACTGTACATTAAATATATGTAAGTCAATTGGGAACAATGTCCCAAGCTCTGCTCTACTACCTCATGTTCCTTGTATCTCTATGTACACCCAAAAGATTTTCCACAAAATCACCTCCGTGTAATTTCTGCTGGGCAATTGTCTTCTGAATTAGCTCTGCCCCAAATCTCACAACCATATGATAAGGTAAGATACACAACCAAAAGGTAAGATACATGTTCTACATAGTTCAAGCTTCAAAGTTCTGACTCTTTGGAGACAGACTTGAATGCATGAAGGCTTTGAGACTGAAAATGGCTTTTAAAAGACTACTGCAAGGACAGCTCAAATTGAGACCATGTAGTGAAAAGGAGATGACAGTGTACCTTGACCTCTCAAACTCAAAGGAAGGAGAAGAATACAGACTAAGACCGTTGTTATGTACATAAGCCCATCATTTTGGCTTGCCAATTTGATCATATGGCCTAAGGGTCAACTAACACATTTGCAAGGTCTGACCTTTACACCTCTGAAATATCAGGTTGCTCACAGTACTGACTGATCATAGGCCAGTCCATTATTCATGGACCAGGAACCCCTCAACTGTGCTGACAGCTGCTAAGGTGGAGTGGGGTTGTACTGACAGACGTTTTTGACAAGAATGCCCCTGCTATCCCTACACTAGCCGCTAGGGGGCCCAAACTTATGTCACTAACTCCTGAGCACAACAGCTATCTAACACCCGAAACTCGTGGCCATACCATGTTCAGAAGATGGAAAAACACACCCGGAAGTTGCGCTGCAGTACCAAGGGAAGCCGCTAGGGGGCCCATTATCGAACTCCCCCTTCGTTTCCCAGACCCCTACCCACCCACCAAATACCAGCTGCATCCGTCAAAGTCTTCTCGAGTTATGCTGTCCGCAGACAAAAGTTTGCAATTAAACCGGCGCCTGCACTTCCATGAAAGCCGCTAGGGGGCCCAAACTCGCAGCAATCACTCCCTGCTTTAAGGGCTCCCTAACGCTCAAAAATCACGACCGCAGCATGTCCGGAACGCGAGATATCAAGCATGCAGGTCCTGCTGCAGTACCTTAGCCAGCCGCTAGGAGGCCCATTATCGAACTCGACCTTCGTCTTCCACACCCCTACCCACCCACCAAATATCAGCTGCATCCATCGAAGTCCTCTCGAGTTATGCTGCTCACAAACGGGGAGAACCACACCACCAAACCGAAAACATAACCTTAGCCATTCTGGCAAAGGTAATCAGTATGTGGTTTAGAGCCTACAATGTGTCAATCATTAACAAGGATGCCGGATTGTACCATTATATATACATGGTGTCTATATTAATTTCACTTTTTAATACGTAAAAGTAAGCATACTTTAAATTATTATTAATAACCTTATTGTTAACGAGGAAGACATTTTAGAAATAAAAATGTTCATCTAGGCAAATTGTTTTCCACTTTTCCCCGAATTTGCAAAAAAAATATTATTATATAACGAGACCAATTTTCACTCATTGCTATAAAATGAAACAGACCAGTGCAGCAAAGTAAACACTGCTCAAAGCGTGAGACAATAGACTGTTATTCTCCCATTAGCAGCCCGGGTGTACGTTTGGGAAAATTTGTCGGGGCAGTTGTATCTACTACCGAAGACATAGGGTATAGCAGAATTCTTTTTACTGTAGACATATCTACAACAATGTCGTATTGGGGCTACATGTTTCAAGTGTTCAGTAGCCTACAGGTGATATTACTAGCCGTTCTGTGTGTCATCGTGACACTTGTACTGTGTGGGCGGCCGAGAAATCTGCCACCAGGACCGAGAGGACTGCCGATTGTCGGTAACGCCATAAACCTGATCAAGGTAAGTGTTTACCCCTACAAGACCTTATAAATGATGAGTATTGGGGTGTGCTAATGGAGCGAACTGAATGGAAATAAAATAAGACAATTGCAATATTACCATAACTTCGATAATTGTCGGTAAATAAGTCCCCCAAAGCAAATATTCTTAGATTGGTTTGTCGAGGTATCCCAATCTTATGTTTATATAAAACGAAATTATTTTTATGAATTAAAGGATATTTTTCAACCAACGTCTTGACAAAATACATATATGCATAGTTAATGTGATGTGGTGTTACAATTAGGTCACCAACGTAAATTAATGCAACATGTCGTTAGATAACATAAATAAAGAGCAACAATTATTATCTACTCCAAGACAGAGGAATCATAGTTTTGTTTAGAAATGTTTACTACCAATTTCAGAGAGACACCGTGTGAACGATTTTCTATGCTCTGGTTTATTATGCTGCAAATAAAGAGCTTTGATATTCCATAATTAAAATAAAAATTACGTTGTTTATTTTTACTAACCTGAAAATTGTGACCGATAAAAAGTGCACTGTCGATTGGTGACTAAATAACTATTAAAATAATTCTCATATCTTCAATACAAATTCCTAACATTGTGAAAAGAGAGAATCACAAAATGTGTATGCACAACCATGGTTAAGAGCCAACGTTTCAATGACCATTTGTCATCTTCGTTAGGGCTATCCTGACCGGTTTACAGTGCACTGGAGCTTGGTGATGCAGTCTCAAACCTAAAGTAGTGTTACATATATAGATATTGTCAGGTAACAATGGTTAAATGATGTGGTTCTAAATGTAAAGTATAGTTCTGTACAAACACCCAAAAATAAATGAAAGCAAACAGCAGAAAATAAAATTATAACTGTTTATCGAAACGTTGGCTCTTGATAAAATTCATAGTTGTGCATCAAGAATTTTGTGATAAAGTATTTTACCAACCTAATGAAATTATTCACTGATTGACATGTCTTATTTTCAACATAGCTTACCCACGTGCGAGCCTACGCCAAGTGGTCGAAGCAGCACGGCGACGTGTTTACCTACTATTTCGGCCCCAGACGGGTCATAGTACTGAATGGTTACGCCGCCATTCACGAAGCACTGGTGAGGAACGCCAAAGATTTTTCCAGCCGTCCTCTTGGGGAAGCTTTCTTTAGTCCAGATGGAAAAACTTTAGGTAAGTATATCCTTCAACAAAACTTGGAATATACTCTCTCGGACCTCGATTTCTGAAAAGCTGCCCATTTTTATTAAGGCCCTTTTTCAAGTCTTAAGTAAGGGTTTCAATGGGATGATTGACAAAGATCAAAGCTCATTTGTGACCAAAAGCAAGTAGGACATAAAGTTACTAAGGCTACAAGTTGTCAAACAAGTATCCAGAAACACATTGCAAAAGTAATTTTCAAGCTCAACTAAATATGTCTTTAGAGCTACCAAGTTGAAGTTTGCCCGATGGTTGTTCGCTTTTTCATGTGTTACACCTGGTTGTAGTTGTATAAATTATATTGTAGTACATAGTATCTATATTCATATGCAGGAATAGCCGAAGAACCTTATGGCCCGAAGTGGAAGGAATACCGAAAGTTCGCCATGATGAGCCTGCGTGACTTCTGAGTTGGAAAGAGAAGTCTGGAAGGGAAGATTCTTCAAGAGGCACGAGCTCTTGGTGAAGAAATCTCAAAAACAGGCGGACGACCATTTTTTATCGCCAAGATGATGCAGAATGCTGTTTCAAACGTCATCTGTTCAATTGTGTTCGGCCGTCGTTATGAGTATGACGACATGGCATTTAAAAGTCTTCTCAAAGCAATTAATCGAGTTTTCTCTAAAGGCTTGTCTGAATACTTGGCCCATTTTTTCCCTGCTCTTGGAATCCTTCCTTTTGTTCGTGAAAAAGAAATACAGCAGGCTCAGGATAAGATCATGAACCATATCAAAGAAATGATTATGGAGCACGAAGAAACATTCGACCCGAATGACATCGGAGATTTTATTGACGCATTTCTTCTGGAGTCTAAAAGACGACAGGTAGACGAAGACTCTTCCTTCACTCAGCAGGAACATGCCGCGGTAAGACATTATAAACAATTGTCTGACTCCATAAATTCAATGTATGTGACGATATTCCTTGATAAATATCCACACTTCAGCTATTTCACATTCTTATGGAAGATAAGTATTTTTCAGATTATGCACTAAAACTCCGGTATCATCGTCATCATCGGCGTCAGCTCGTGACCGAGCATTAGTTCATGTCCATCCAGTCTCATTTGCTAATTGTTGGTGGCGGTGTCTGAAGTGGCTGCTCAGTCCCAGGGCAGTGTGGAACAGTCTGGGACACTTTGTGCAGGGCAGAGTGGGTGGGGAGCGAGGAAGTAGTAGTCTCTCTTTGCGTTGTTGTCTTTTTGTCTCGGCTTCGGAGCGTCGTAACTGCTCCATGTGATCTGTCCCCTGCGTTATGGTGCGTCTCCACTCAGACCGGTTCTCCGCGAGAGTCTCCCAATTAGTGTGGTCAATGTCGCAACGAAGGAGGGTAGCCTTTAACTGGTCGCGAAACCGACGCTTGGGCGCTCCTCGCAACCTTGTGCCGGATTCTAGTTGGGAGTATAGGATCTGGCGAGGAAGTCGAGTTGTAGGCATTCTTTTGACGTGTCCTGCCCAGCGGAGACGATGTCGCGCCATCGTAGTCTCAATGCTGGGGAGCTTGGCCTGGAGAAGGACAGCTTCGTTGGAGACACGGTCTTGCCATTTTATCTTCAGAATGGCACGGAGTTTTTGCTGTTGGAAACGCTCCAGCTTTTTCACATCTCTCCGATACAGGACCCACACCTCGCAGCCATATAGGAGGGTAGACAGGACAATGGCTTGGAAAACCATGATCTTTGTTTGAAGACTGAGGTCATGGTTTAGGAAGACACGTTTGGAGAGCCTCCCGAAAGCTGCATGTGCAGCCCGAATCCTATTGTCAATGTCTTTCTGCATCGTACAGTCATCTGAGAGGAAGCTTCCCAAGTAGGGGAATGATTTCACTGTCTCTAGTACTTCACCTCGGAGTCGGATGTTACTAGTGTCAGGAGGAGGATGCCCCGGAGCTCCCTGTGCGAGGATCTTTGTCTTCCCTATGTTGGAAGTGAGACCGAAGCGGGAGTAAGCACCGTCAAGGACATCGACAGTACTCTGAAGAGCGTCGACTGTATCCACAGGAGTTGCGTTGTCATCAGCGTACTGCAGCTCCCGTACCGTGAAGGAAGTGGTGTGTCTGCGGGAGCGAAGGCGTCCGGTGTTGAAGAGGCCTCCATCCATTCTATAACGAAGTTGGATACCGGAGGCGTTGTCGGGGAGCTCGTGGATCATGGCCCCAAGGTAAAGGGAGAAGAGGGTTGGCGCCAGAACACAGCCTTGCTTCAGGCCAGTAGTGATGGCAAATGGCTCAGACATAGTGTTCTTTACAGCCACACGACCAGTCATCCCATCATGGAGGGCTTGCACAAGGTCTGTGAAGTGGTCAGGACAGCCAAAACGCCTCAGGGTTGCCCACATAGCTGGTCTTGGGACGCTGTCAAATGCCTTCTCCAGGTCCCAGAAGACCAAGAAGAGTGGTTGTCGCTGTTCGCGGGATTTTTCCTGAAGTAGGCGGGCACAGAAAATCATGTCTGTGGTACCACGAGATGGTCGGAAACCGCACTGTGACTCAGGAAGGTATAGTAAGATAAAAAATTCTATTTTCGGTAATGATATCTGGATCAACTTGCAGCTAACATACGTATTCTTTATGATCAGTTTTTGTTTGTGTCATATTTCGACTTTTCACTTCAGACTAGTTACTATTTAGCCTGATAGATAAGAAATAAAATGCAATTTGGCCTCCTAGTCTCTTTTAAAATAAAGGTGGCCACACATCATCAATAATTGTGAGTTTCTTTTTTCATTTTTTTTCCAAGATCGTCTATCAACTGCTCCTGGCAGGAACTGACACAACATCTACCACCTTACGTTGGGCCCTGCTCTACATGATCCTCCATCCGGACATCCAGGAGAAAGTACAGCAGTAGATAGACAGCATGCTGGGACCCAACCAGGAGCCGGCAATGGCACATCGTAGTCTGGTAAGAAATCCTAGTGATAGGAACAGAACGTATCTTCATGTACTAGTTGGGGATATAATGGAACTTGACCTTTGAAAATATGAAATGAGCAAAACTGTCGTCTGTTAGTCTAAAAGACTATTGTAAATTGCAGACAGAACGATTTGCCCAATCGTACACCGCACCATCGCACGTGTGGTGGGTTCTTTAACGAGCCTGGGGTCTCCCCAGACACGGGACCTTCATTTAACGTCCTATTGGAAGGACGGCCCTAGCAGAAGCTAGATAATCATGTTCACCCGAGTAAAGTGAGGAAGGCCGTGTAAAGTGCCTTTCCCTAAGGCACAAGATCGGTGACATGGCAGGATTCGAGCTTGAGACCTCTCGGTCCTGGGAAAAACGCGCTGCCGCTGCGTCACACAATCTCTTTTTTATGTAAAATTACAACCAACCGACAAATGGAACTTACAAATGACTATATATTTTATATAGATGCCATATACGGATGCAACCCTGGCAGAAGTTAGCCGACTGGCAACTGTTGCGCCAATCACCATTCAGCACGCAACGAGTAACGACACTGTATTCAGGGGGTACAACATCCCGAAGGTATGCTGGATGTTCCCTTTTACTCTGTGACTGGAGGGTAACCTCGAGCTCATTCCGCAAAGTATTGTGTACGGTTTTTGTGTTAAGTGTTCGCACCGATATCTCTATGTTCCGTTTGCCGCATTCGTATGAGGTTTGGCATGTCGTCTGTACTCAGATGTTAAATGATGCACGTTCCTTTCTTTTCGCGGTCGTTGTTGTTATAATCGATGTAATAATTTCAGAAGTCATCCCTATATTTTCGTTATTCTGGAACAGGCAATGTTATTTGGGCGTTTGGTAACCAGCTTATCTCCAAGCAGATACGATAGGGGGTTTTGGGGCTTACGTCCTTGAAAAAAAAAAGCAGAAAAGGAGAGTTGATAATCATTTTACCAAGTTTCTACAGTCAAAATTGGTGGTTTGTGTTGCTTGCACGTTTTTAAAACGTTAGTTTTAGGCACTAAACAGAATCATTCGCAGCAAAATGGACCATTCACAAGTTTTGACAGATATTTTTATAAATAAGGTCCAGGTTCAGGTCCGGACCAGGACCTGATCCTCTGGTTCTGGACCGTACCTGAACCTAAATTTTCTTTACCAGTACCTATTCCTACTGGATGTGAATTTTGCATTTTTACATGCAGTACGCTGTAATCGAATGTCTAGAATCGGAGACAGAAAGTTTCTTAGCTCTATTGTATAGAAATACTTCGATTTGACTAAAAGAAATATATGAAAGTAGAACAACTTGTCTTTAGTTGAGCAATGAAGTTGTGTTGTTATTGGCACAGATACGCTTGGTTATCAAAAGAATGACTTACGTATTTGTCAAAATTACTTTTGACTCTTTCGTCAACCTTATAAGTCGATTTTAACCTAAACATAAATCAGTTGAGTATTATGTGTATGAAAATGCAAACTCGAGAAAAAGAAGATCGTAAAGGCTCAAATTTTTCAAAGAAGTAAAAGTGACACATTCAATATCAAGGATTTATATTTCTTATGTATAGGGCACGGCTATAGAAGTGAACATCTGGTCAGTGCACCATGACCCTCAGATGTGGCCGGAGCCGGACAAGTTTGACCCCGGTCGATTTATCAATGAGGAGGGCAAATATGTGAAGAGAGAGGGAGTTATTCCGTTTTCCATCGGTAAGTTGAATATGCTTTGTTTTCTATGAGGTATTTTGTGAATTTACGTTTGGCTGGCATTTCATGTGAACAGTCGAATTGACTGGCAATGCCGATAGGACAAAGAAGGGATGTTGTATGTGTCTTACTATTTTTGTGAGTGCGTGCGTATGTTTGTGTGCGTGTTTTGTCTGTGTATGTTTGTGTCTGTTTGTGTGTGTGTGCGTGCTTTCTGCGTGTGTGTGTACAGGACATCTTTGAATAATTCTTAATTGGATTTATACCAGTCCTTAGTTTATTAGTCAAACAAAAAAACGTGAAATAAGTATCATCATATTATCACACTAACTAAGCTATGAAAGTTCCAAACACAACTGAAAACATAGTAATGATAATGTATATGTTACTGAGTATTAAATTGACAAATTTTTTCAGGTCGTCGTGTCTGTCCTGGTGAGCAGTTAGCCAACATGGAAATCTTTCTCATCTTCACATCTCTGCTGCAGCGCTTCAGCTTTAAACTGCCAGAGGGCGCTCCCGAGCCTTCTGTGACAGGGAGATTTGCAACAATACATCAACCTGATCCATTTATGCTGATTGCCGAAGTAAGGGGGTGAAGGGAATAGTATTTTACATACTTGATTAAACATGCATGATGTTATGACATTATTAGATTAAAGAAGATTTATTATATTATTATTAAAGAAGCTGCTTTTCTATGTGCAAAATATCGAATCGCCTTACTTTGATCACACCACATCCGCAATTACAAAGCTCGCCACTGTTTAAATCTTAACATTTCTCTTTAAGAACATCTCTGACCCAAATGAGTGTAAAATACAAATGCATCAATATTTGGACTGTTACCCCTTTCTTCAAGAATTGGCGGACTATATCATAAGCAACTGCACAATAAGATTGCAAATTGCAAATTTTCATTGTATAATTTACAATATTCAGGTCCCGTCTTAGGAATAACAAAAAAAAGTCGGGTATACATAGCACTAATGTACTATTTTCTTCTTCTTCTTCTTGGCTGGGCTTGTATTGTTACACACACTTATACATACATACATACATACATTTATACATACATACATATTTGTATCTAATTTAACATAGAAAGAGAAAGTGAGAGAGTAATGTAATGAAACTACGATTATAATCGTGCACAATTCCAACATTTTAAAATTCATTCAACTCAAAACTTCTTAAGCTTCTTGTCCATTATGATATTACGATTAAAAAAACGTATTAGATTCTAATTAGTTATATCCAATTCTTTTCCTAACGGTTGATAAGTTAAAATGTGTTTCTTAATTTTAATATAATGCGGTATGATGTAATGCTTTGATTTTCATAACATTCTTGATTATCTTTAACCTTAGAGGGAATATAACAAACCTTAGCTAATAGTATATATACATATATATATATATATATATATATATAGAGAGAGAGAGAGAGAGAGAGAGAGAGAGAGGCGTACCATTATAGTTATATTATTGAAATTACTCTAACTATGACATTTGTCGAGATGTTTTAATGATTAAACTGTGCAATAACTCACAACTGAAATTGTTCCTGTAAAATGTTTCTTAAGAAACAGTCATGCCTTCAAGTACCAGAGTGACAAACCTAGGATTGATGTGTTCATAGATTCGTACTTTGCCAGAACTATCGTAGAAATGAATTTGTTATCACCAAACATTGTAGGGGCATCTTCTCTGGGAAGAACGCTTGTAGATAGATGTGCAAAAGTTAGGTGTGACGGGTCGTTCAGTGTAATATAACCAGCTGCTGTTGCGCCGCGTGCCTGCGAAGCTGCTGTGTTACGCCGAAGGGCGGTTATACCGGTTATATAGATACAGATACAGAAGCTTGTTTGTTACGCAGAAGGGCGGTTATACCGGTTATATAGATATGAATACAGAGCACATACGCATGGGCACCGGATTACATTTGGGGTAATTGTACTAATGGCCGCTGAGATACAAACAAAACGCGTCCGAGCTTTTTTGTGCATTTCGTCCGAGGGAGTCTGAACGTAAACCTAAAGCAATGCGATAATATCTAAGGAATACCCAACAGATAGCTTGTGGAATAAAATTGAACTTTAATAGTGCTACATGTCCAGATAGCTTATAAGTTGGTTTCTCTTCCCAAGAACTGATTCTGTCATTCATTTCATAACTTTATCAATATTATGAACTTTCAGCAAATATATAGTACAGTGGAAGCCAGTTAATTGTACGTCGGATAAACGCACACTTCGGTCAATTGCACGGAACCCCCGAATTCCGTGGTGGTGCGGTCCACCTGGGTAACTTCGCAGTATCGCAAACGCCGGATAATTGCAAGGAATTCGTTAGCAAATTGGGTGTGTAATTAAGCGGCTTCCACTGTAGTAGTTTTAATAAATATTACATGAAAATAGTTATGACTGCAAATGACTGTAATGTAACATGTTCTTTTCATTGATGTGAATCAAACAAAAGATGTTCAAGACGACAACGCTTCATTGATATTACATAATCTAATAAGCAAACAACACGTAGTATCAATGTGTTTTATCGGCAATCGATCAATTTACATATATTAAAAAGCCTGCCTCTTTTTATAATAGGCTCCATAATGATGTACTGAATATATATGGTATGGATTACGAAGATAATATATTATGCTCTATACCTGGCCCGCATTCTAAAATACACAAACTAATAATTCTAATAAATGTATTAGTTCTTATAACGCTAAGGCTCATACGCAGCTATCTATCTATATTTAGGAAGCAAATACATTTTAATAGAATTAGTACATAATCTGTTTCAAGCTCGCCAGATATCATTATTAGTCAACATGAAAAACGTTCAAGACACATTGTGCTAACAGCTGCTAATGCTAGTATTAACGGTTAAGATAAACTGAAAACTGACAATGCCCAGTACAAGTATTACGGCTAAACATTGATGTAGTTCCAAAGTAATCTAAATCAACATCTTTTTTTCTAAGTTGTTGCAAAGACAATACTATATTGTACTGTATGGTTGGGATAAAAAGGAAAACTATATCTCTAACTATATCCCTGAGTAGTGACATCGGGTAGAATCTCAGGGCTATTCGTGCAATTTGAAGGTGGTATCTTACTGAACTTGGGGCACCGGTGCGGCACTGCGAGGTTCGAAAGATGCTCAACGAATTTCAGAGATAAAGAACGAATTTTCTTACATTTTGTGTATTTTGTCGTCTTGTCATACTTTTGCGTTTTACGCAATATCTAAATTATAAAAAATTGGCAAAATAACAAAAAAGTACCGCCGTGTAGGAACCAGTGCCGCACCAGTGCCGCAAGTGCAGTGAGATACCACCTTTAGGGCATCCTCACAACAGTATGTGTTTTCGTCCGAGTCATTATATAAACCCTACATTTTAAATATGTCACCCTACTCTTTCAACATGTCGTCATTAGACGACTTCTTATCGTGCCCTTTACAAATTTTGGTCCGATATGTGTATGTCATTTATTATGAAACAGGTACCAAAACAAACAAAGTTTTTTTTTTTTTTGCATAAGAGGCAATTTGTTACATTGCCCAGTATTGATATTACAAATATACGATACATTTTGCTGTAGGTGTGTGGTTAGTATATGCCTGGCTCTTCTTGCGTGACATTTAAAATGTCACATGTAAACCATTTTTTTTTACTTCCTTGCTACAGCTTTTAGCATGAATGGCACTGGCTGATATATGCCTTGGTGTATCCCTTTTTTGGACGGCTTAGGGGCGCCCTCTGGCAGTTTAAATGTGAAGCGCTGCAGCAGAGATGTGAAGATGAGGAAGAGCTCCATTCTGGCCAGCTGCTCACCAAGACAGACACGTCGGCCTAGAAAATACATATTTGTCATATCAGTAGCCACAACTTCATAGCATATTTTTTTAATATTCCTTTATTCCCTTTTTTGTAGTTTTTACTTTCAAGTTTGTATTTTTCATTACATGAGTTTTCCAAATGCAAAGTCAACAACTTTTGTATCATCTATTGAATCTTGTCAATTTGTAACATATAGACAACAAACATTTTAACAAGAAATGTAAGAAAATATGGTTTAAAAAGCAGTTTTACCGATGGAGAATGGAATAACTCCCTCTCTCTTCACATATTTACCCTCATCGTTAATAAAGCGTTTGGGGTCAAACTTGTCCGGCTCCGGCCACAGGTTTGGGTCATGGTGCACTGACCAGATGTTTGCTATGAACGCGGTACCCTGTAGAGGAAAAACCCATTGCTGATTATATAATGTTCTATCACTACATATGTTTTTCACCGTGCCGTGGCCTGGCTGCAGTACTGACGCGGGACGATATGATGATTATTATGTATTTCTTCACCAACGAAACGATGTACATTTTTACAAGGGTAAAATTTTAAAACTAAGTACTAAGAGAGAAACATTTCTAACCTAAGTTACATTTACGTTAGACATCTAGTTAATAAGATACGCCAAAGAAAATTTGATTAAGGAACTGGATATGGTTTTGGAAACCGTCAAATGGTATCCACTATCTTTCGTCAGTGACACTGAAGTGATCTGGGAGAAACTGGTCTTTTCATATCCTAACTGTGAATGCACATGGGGCATAGCGCCCAAAACGCGACAAACATTAGCTCCTGTAACAAAACAACAGGAGCTAATTGACTCATTTGCATCCAAATTGTGCTAGCTTTACCTTACCTTTGTTTCCTATAGCTATTGAAATGCAATTGTCTTCAGCTTGACATTGTCTTAACTTTTTTTTCTATTAGACACACAAATTATCTTCAACCCTTTTTTATTCACAGTTAGGATATAAAAGACCAGTTTCTGCCAGATAACTTCAGTGTCACTGACGAAAGACGGTGGATGCCATCCGAAACGTCTGACACTTTTTAAAGACATATCCAGTTGCTTGGGTAAATGCTTTATGGCTTATCAACATATAGTTATTTGTAGTTATCCTTTTTACAACGAATTTGATTTGCTCAAACTATTTTGCCGAATTGAATACATGCCACCTTTTAAAAGTAGTAACGTGTGGTCTTTCTTATACCGAATACAACATTTTGAGCATAATCGACCTACCTTTGGGATGCTGAATCCCCTGAATACGGTGTCGTTGCTCGTGGCGTGATAAAGTGCGAGTGGTGCAACAGGTGCAAGCCGCGTCACTTCTGTAAGGGTAGCCTCCGAGTACGGCATCTATATATGGACACATTCAGTCATGGTGTAACAGAGCAGTGAACACTAATGGAAATCTGTATTGGTGATAATGTAAAAATAGGCAAGATTTAGGGTCTCTCCTCCGTCAACATTCCAGGTCATAATAACTCACCCCACACAGCAGCCCGCTATCTCAAGTGTCCAAAAGTCTGGGTTTTTTTTTAAATTCCGACCAGCGAAAGTTAACGCAGCCTTTAAATTTGCCGCCATCTTGGATTCTCATGACCTCAACTTAGGGATTGACCACTTCAAATAAGGGGTCAGCGCATGCCTAAAAATGAAGGAAAACCCTGTGTTTTGCCTAATCTGAACGTCTGCACCCTACAATGTCTCACCAATAAGAAACGTTTCTTACGTTTTCTTGCTACAAGTCGAAAATAGGCTAAAATGCTCAAATTGGGCCTTCTGCGGCTGCGTCAATTAGGGTCATTGCCCTAACAATGTCAACGTTATGCATCCGCATTTTATACCTTAGTTTAAACACAAATATGCGATCGATACTATTCTATTGACTAGTCTATTCTTCCTTTATGCAAAATTCTTGGAAAAAATTTTTTCTGATTTGAAGCAACGTTGCAGTCAACTCTGTAACAACCGTATTCTTTGTGCGTCCTAAGTTTTCATATTTCAGACTTCGTATATGGTTCGCGAAACTGCTTTGGCACCCTTAGAACAAAAGTTCAGGGTGAACCTGCTCTGATATCTAATCAACGGTGCGAACGGGATTTCTATTTCACCTGGCTACGATGTGCCATTGCCGGCTCCTGCTTGAGTCCCAGCACGCTGTCTATCTCCTGCTGTACTTTCTCCTGGATGTCCGGATGGAGGATCATGTAGAGCAGGGCCCAACGTAAGGTGGTAGCTGTGGTGTCAGTTCCTGCCAGGAACAGTTGGAAGACGACCTAGGGAAAGGGCAGAATATATTTCATATTAGTATCTAGCTTGTCGCATAAAAATGAAAAAGACTGTATTGTCTTTATCTATATTACACTCTAGTGGCAATTTTTTCCATCTGGCTGGTACCGAAACTTCATCTTACGTCATGCCATTTTCCACAAGGTGACTATCTATCATACAAAGTAAGACATGCATTATGCTGCTTTTGTTAGTTTTCTGGTTTTATTTTGAAAATTTCATATATAGATATTTTTGTTGTTTTTTTGGATATGATATGATATGCCTTTATTAGTGGAAAATTGCGGTTCAGATTATGGCTATCGTTAACCCTATTCAGACCGGGCTTTTTTGGTCATCCCTGGACCGGGGGGGGGGCTTTTGAGGCCCTCCACTTCTGTCCTATAACTCTAACACGACATGCCGTAAGGCCACCATATTTTCAGAACATGATGTCGACATAATATCTGACAAGTATTCGACGTTTGACGTTACGCTGACGTAAGATGACGTATTATGATATGACGTCATCAATTTGATTATATTGGCCGGACCCATGAAAAAAAGGTTATCTCAGAAAAATTCAAGTTATGCTACAAAAAGGTAACAACAATTGCAGATAACAGAATAATAATGTTTATTACGACTTGTGTTGCCAATAGCAACATCAATGACGTCAAAATGACGTCATAAAATGACGTCATGGAC